>NC_054057.1:86866192-87016587 GCF_017639655.2 Falco naumanni | reverse complement strand
AACAGTAACCATCCAGGACACGTTCAGCTTGAAGCATATAAAACATGGTATCCCATGGAGACTCCACCAGTATTTAATTTATTTCCTGTGTTTTGTATTCTGTATTATGAAATATTCTGTCGGAGGGTGATGTAATCCCAGAGACTAAAGTAGATCTCACAGTGGAAATATTCCCACCAGACATTTTGGAAAGGTTCCAGTTCTTGTTGCTGTAGCACACAAGACTAAAGCTGAATTATCAACTGCAAATTTGGCAGATGCTCCCACTAGAAATCTGTTACTTTTTATAAGAGACTCAATCTGAAAACATTTTAAGGACATAACTCCAGATTTAAACAAAACCTCTCCTGTCTTTTCCCCTCTTCCTCTCTATAGAGATGGGCAGCACACAGCTTTAAAAACAAGTCTCTCATCCTGGACAAAAAAACTACCTCCACTGGCGACACAGGCATGAACCTGGTCTTGAGGCAAGGGGCACTGAAGGATGGGGAGGGATATACTTTTACCCTTCACATCACAGACCTCACAACCGGGGAGGAAGGATTCGCCTCAATCGATCTGCTCCCCAACCAGCCACCTGTTGGAGGGTCCTGCCAGCTGTCTCCCGAAGGACCCCTCAGGGCACTGATGGCAAAGGTGCACTTTGAGTGTGCAGGTGAGAGCGAGCGGACAGCGGTGCTGGGCACTCTGCTCCTCGTGGGCAAAGGTTTCTCATGACCAGTGTGTTACCTGCTGCCCTTCTTCCCACAGGTGTTTTCTTTACTCTGAGCTCCTACCCCAGGTCACTGTTGCCCAGGGCTGAGTTCAGAAGTGGATCTTTCCATTTCTGATCCCCAAAGCCTTGACCATGAGGCTTTGTGTACCCGAATTATGGTGCTCTAAAACTCATGGTAGCAGGCCTACCAATTTAACATCCTAATTCATGTAGCTGAATGTTGATAACCAGGCCAGGGCAGTACTTGTGGAAGGAACTGGCATTTCAGTGCAGGAAGAAGAAGAGAGGTGCCAAAACTGAGTCACACATGGGAAGAGTCAAAAGACAAAGCACTGGGGCCTTCTCTGCCATGTGGGCTGGGTGTTCCCATCGGCATTTACCTTCTCAACCAGCTGCAGAGATGGCACAACACGTCTAGCTTTGGAAAAGTGGCCTGGCTGACATCCTGTAGTCTTGGGCCGAGGATTAAGTGCCTCTAAACCATGTTTCCCCAAATTAGTGTTAGAGGTTAGTGCTGTCTGTGCACAAATGCTGAGAAGCCACACTGCAGAGATGATGAACTCGTCTGATTCTGGGGAGGCTGGTCACCAATGCACTTCTGGGGGAGAAGCATGAGTGTATTCAGCATCATATGGTTGTAACTTTGGCGTGTTTTGAGCCACTCAGAGTAATTAGGAAATTGCTGTCTCTTTGGAGTGGTGGGAATTTTAGCTGTTAGTAATTGTTTTCAAGCTGAAGTGAAACACGCAGGATACAGACTCACTGGTCACATGTCCAGTGCAGTGAGCCTGGGCAGAACCAGCACCTTTGGTGGTGCTCACTGGGAAATGCACAGTGAATTTCCCAACTGTCTGGCTCCCGCAAGACTCCTCATAATTCTTGGGAGCTCCTAGGAAACCTTTATGCAGGTTTTATCCTAGACTCAGTTATTCCTGAGATGTTGAACTGCTTGAGCACTGTGCTGAGCTTCTGTCTTACGTCAGCTTTGCAGGGCTTGTACAAAAGCTGCAGCCTTGGGTCAGTGCTGTTCCCAGCCCCAGCAGGGTTATTCCCATTTTTATTTTGCTCATTAAGTCTTCACAAATCCCTTTAAATGTTATGGGACCCAGACAACTAGGCAGAAACCCCTAAATGTCAGAAAAATTCAGAGAGGGTCAGAGCTTTTCATTGGAGGTCCTGAGACATCCCTGCAGCCCAGTGGAGTCCTCAAGCTGTCCTCGCTCTGGGGACAACATGTCCCTCTGCCAGAGCAGGGTGACACCTTGCTGGGGACAACAGTGAGGGCAGGTGCCATGCGGAAGGGCTGGGCAGGGTGGGACACGCTGGGGGAGGAACGGGGCACCGCCAGGCAGTGCCAGCTCTGACGGTCAGGCTGTGCTTTGGGATGGTGGCTGCAGCCCCTGCTCTGTGCCCTCGACCCCGTCAGTCCCCCTGTCTGGGTTTGTTTTGCAGGCTGGCGAGACACGGAGGACGCCGAGGGCCCGCTGGTGTACATCCTGCTGGTGTCTCGCCACAGGGCTGGGCACTACCACGAGTTCTGCGTGTACAAGGGCAGCCGTGCAGAGCACAGCGCCTTTCTGCCCCCGGGCTTCCATGAGAGCGGCTTTATGGTGTCTGTGGCAGTCCTTGTTCAGGACCAGCTGGGAGCCACCGTGGTAGCCATTAACAGGTAAGACCCACCGCTCGCAGGCTGGGCTTACGCGGCAGCACCAATGTCCAGCCTGGGCTCCTGAGTCAGTCTTACGGCTTGACTACTGAGTCCCTGTCCTGAAGGGCTCGGCAGATGCTGGGTGAAATGTTTTGCTCCTGGAAGAGACTGTTGGTGGGAAGGGGAGGGGAGGCTCAGCAGAAGTGCAATACAGAGAATCCAGTCCTTGTGTATCATCGCTCAAGGGGGAGACTTCCCCGTAAGTTACTGCTTTCCTTACCGCTTACCTACCACCTCCTTAATTCCCTAGTGACACCTTGCTTTGAAGGCACAATGTCACTTTGGCGGAAGATCTCTTAGCTCTGTGCTCCATCACCTTCCGCTGCTGAGAGCCAGGGAGGTCTCATGGAGCCAAAGTGGAGAGCACATGCATTTGAATAGGGTGGAAGGACTGCAGCTTGAGTCTCGGCAGGGCCGGTACTGTGCCAGCCCAGTTACCCCTTCTGCGAATGCCTCTTGGTTTCCAGTGCGTTCCATGCAGGTGACAAGTGCCCACAGGTCTTTGGGCAGCATCCTGAGCTGGTCTCTGCTGCCTGGCAGAGCTGTAGGACTGCTCCTTCTCGAGGCTGATTTGGAGCTCCCCATGCTGTACATGTGCTCCTGGCCTCCCAGGCTGGAGCGCAGCCCTGCAGTGCCTGCAGAGGAGGATCTGTGTCCCAGCTGTTCCTCAGACCCCAGGGAACAGTGCCAAAAGCAGTGCAGCTTCTCCCAGACACTGACTCTGGTTTTAAGTGCTCTTTCTGCTCCATCACACTGAACCTGAATTTTCTTCTCTGGGTTCAATGCAATGTGTGCATCCTCCACCTACAGCTTCGCAGAGCTGGACCAGTGAGGAACCAGGATGCAGGTCCATGATGTTCCTACATACAGCTTGTGCAAACTGGGCACCAGGGCAAGGTTCAGCAATGCTGTCTTTGTTGTTTAACCACCTGCTTCCCCCTTTCTCTTCCTTACCAGCGGAAAAGCAGATTCTGCTTCCTTCCCCCAGCCCTGTTTGATAGTTGCACTTAACCCAAATCCCTCTTTCCCTTGGCAGCTCCATGGAAATCGGCTTACCTGAGGGGTTCCCCAGCCTCTCCCACTGGCTGTACAATCAAACTGACACGGTGCTCCAGGGCTTAGTGAAACAAGGGGATCCTCAGCAGGTCATCGAGTACTCTCTGGCCCTCATCACCATCTTAAATGAGGTAAAGCAGCACCCGCTGCCCAAGAGGGCCTCCAGAAGGCCTTGCAATTGCCAGTAATGTTATTTGGCCAGTTTATGTGCAGTGGTGTAGGGAAATGATTAATGCTACAGTTTCTCATGTATATCAGTGTATGTCCGTGCTGGGAGCTGGGCTGGACCTATTTTCATGCATCAAAAAGGTTAGCAAGCTCCCAACACACAATGACCAGGGAAGCAGAAGGGCTGCAAAATAAAACAAGGATCCTAGAGAAGGCACTGGCTTGGGTATCTCCCATGCCACCTCCTTTTTTGTCCTCATATTCAGATAGTTTTTCCTCTGTACTGCCAACCTTAAGTCTAAACATTGAATTTAGAAACCAGAATCTTAGCTCAGATTCCCCCAGCTCCTTCATGCTTCCCCTGAGCCAGCCATCACGCTCCAGCTCAGCAGGGCTGGAAACTCCTTGTAGCTGCTCCAGTGATGCTATGGGTGCTAAGGAGACCTCCTTGTTCTGACTGCTGAGCTAGTGCAGCTAGAAGGATCTTCTGCCTGCGTACAAGGTCTTTAATCCACAGTCCAGGAGCATCATCCTCCTGGCAGCATTCACTTTCACTTGTACCTAAAGTAGTGCTGAGCCCCTCCATGTGCATCTCTATAGGCAAGGCAGGGATTTCGGTCTATACTCGTGCTTTCCTGCCCAATAAGAGCCTGCTGCATGCCTGGAAGCCAGGCAGGGGTGATCCCCCTGAGCACAGGCTCTTTGCTTAGCTGGATAAGGACTGCACACTGGTATACTACTGAGCTGTCAAGTGCAAGGCTGTTAAGATAATTGCTTAGAGAGCACAAGTGAAATTGAGAGAGTTCTACTGAAAAAACAGCTCATGAGATCACCCTCTGGGGAAGAGCACAGGCAGGGAGATACAGAGTGCAGGGAAGAGGTGACTTAGCACAGCTGATCATCCTCTGAAACAACCTGATACATTTCCTCACTTTGCCTGCTTTTCTCCTTCCCAGTACGAGAGGTCCATGCTTCTGGAATCTGAGGCTGGAAATGAATTCGAACTCCGGACCTGGACTCGCAATAACATCACAGAAACCCTGAACTCGTTGAATGTGAACACAGTCGATGATATCCAGCAGATCTCAGCTGCCTTGGCGCAGTGCACGGTATGTTCCCCACTACCACCTCCAGCCTCCTGCTCTTCCAGGTGCAGCTTAGGTGCTCTTCAATTCTTGATGTGCTTCCCTGTCTCTCTGCCCCACACATGCCACACAGGGAGGACAGGTGTCGCTTGTTGACATCATTAGGGTTTCTGTGGTGATGTACTAAGTGTTGTGAGCTCTGCCCCTTGCCATGCCACCAATCTAGCAGACGTTGATAAGATGATGTATTCACGTGCTGGAAGGCAGCACCTCGAAACTGTGTGCTTTTTCTCGTACCAGCCCTGGTGTGGCAGCTTACTAGCAAGCAGGTTCCTTCGCTTGCAGATGGAGACTGTAGGAGATGCCACAACAGACTGGAGAAGCACTGGAATAAATTGTTGGGGGAGTCACAGAATCTCTGAGGACAGGCTGGACTCCTATCAGGAGTAACACAAGTAGAGCCGGACCTGCCTTGAGCCAAGGGACAGTGCCAAGGACTGATGTTCCTTCCAGCCCTGTTTCTACCATACAAGATTAGAAACACTGCTCTGCTCTGCTGCTGACTGGAAGTGCTGTGTTCCCCAGCCAGTGTGCAGTTTCAGCTCCCCGGTGCTGGGGCTGCTGCCTGGTGGATTTAGGAGTGGCTTTATGTGTTTTGTCAGATGGGCAGAGGGAAGAGAGCCCAGTTATATAATGTGCTTGGGGTTTGGTGGTCAGCCAGTCTGCTCTGGCATGCTCTTCCTCCCTGCCCTCCCAGATCTTTGCTTTCGGGACTGGAGTCTGGTACCCTGGCCTTGGCTGTGCATCACCTCCCCAGCCAGGTCAGCAACCTTGCTCAGCAGGAACAGGCTCTCATTGAAACGATGGACAGACTACTGCATCCCACCCACAGAGTCCTTATTCTGCTGCTGCTTTCTCTGCTTCACAGGCTGGAAACCTCAAAAATCACTTCTTTCTGTTCATCTTTGTTCAGGGATTTTGGGGTTCAGCACATGTCATTCTGATGCTGGGTTGGTTTGTTCCTGTGTCTCTGACGTGCTCTTGCCTTGCGACTTGATCTCGCTGTGGAAGCTTAGGTCTAGAAATAGAAATTTTTTTTCCACGGGAAAAGCTGACACTCCCGGATTAGTTTGTGCTCTGGTTTGGAATGAAAAGCTTAGAAAAACAGTAATCTAGAATTTCCCAAGCGGTTGAGACCAGCACGGAGTTCACACATTTCCTTTCCTGTAGAAGTGTCAATCAGTGCTGATACTTTCTTGATTTTACCTACAGAGAAGAGGAAAAATCAGAATGAATTTCTCCTGAAGGGGAAAAAAAATATCTTAGTCGTCTTAGTCAATTCTCCTACCTAAGTAGTAGCAGCTCCCCTTGGGTGGTTCTTCCCCATAACCCTTTTTCTTCCTCAGCTTCTTGATAGCTGACCGTGCCTTGTGGACTGTAATTTGCACAGTATGTCCTTGCTTAGCTTACAAATAAAAGCAGAAGAGGGGGAATTCTAGACCTGCAGATGCTGTTTTGATTCTTCACCAAAACATATGGTGAATCACGTCTGAATCCTATGATGCTTAAAAGAAAAAAGATGAATAAAAGCTAGGAATGGGTTTGTGGTAACAGCTTCCATGTGTTGCCTCAGTCCCTCCCATCCAGCCCTTGAGAGTGCGGGGAGCTCCAGGCCATGGCTAGAACATTCTGTTTCTTGGATACATCTGGGAGCAGAGGGAGGGACATCCATCATGCCTGAGTGGCAGGATCCCTCCCACAGCTTTCAGGAGTATTTGGACACTGAAATGGATTCAGTTAGGGCTAAATCTTGCTTCCATTGAAGATAGCAGAGTGGATGGAGGAATCCTATCCAGCTGCTCCTGGTTGATTTCTGTAGGAATAGTGTGTGGCCCTGAAGGGGTCCTCATGAGATACAACAGCAGGAGAGATGCTTGGTCCTTATACGTGAATTCCAGGAAACATGAATATGCTGCCCTATGTTGCTCTTTCCAACCCTCATGCAACCTCCACCAGACCCTTGGCATGCCTGCCTGTACACTGGCAGATTGTAATGTGAGGGGAGGTGGATGGAAGAGTCTTGGAGATATCAACAGTTTCTTGGCGTCTCTCAGTGTGAGCAGAGCAGCCACAGTCTCTGCAGTCACCTCATAGGGGCTGGAAGGAGCAGGGGTGACTTTCAGAGTGCAAATGGTGTTTGAACAATTGTTTGAACGAATTGTTGAGGGACTGAGCCAGCTGAACTTGCCCACAGCTGCTTTTGTCTTTCCCTGGGGTGTGCTCCTTCAGACTGTGTTTCCCTTTGCAGGTGGTGAGCAAGGAACTGGTTTGCAAGTCATGCCTGACAAGGACCTTGAACAAGCTGGAGACCATGATGACCATTCTACAGGGAGAAACGACCCAGGGCACTGTGACACCAACTGGCATCGCTGACAACATCCTCAATATCACGGGTGAGTTTTGTTCTTGCAGGGACAGGTGACAGTTGACCAGGTACTGCTGAGGGCACAGGTCTCCCTGTGCAAGGAGGTGGGCAGAAGTCTGCTGAGAGCAGCTTTGTGGGCTTTCTCCTGTACCATTAGGAGTTTGGCCTTTTCAGGCTGTTAGGAGAATCACAGCTAACATTTGGAGTGTGGCACCCCAGTACTTTCTTCTGCTTGCACTTTTCTCAGGGTTGTCCTGGCTTTGGCAGCTGTCTCTGCAGACATTTAAGTATGACAGTTGTCAATAAACTCACTAATCGTTCAGGGAAATCCCATTTTGTAAACAGTAACAGCTATGGCTTCCAGATGCTTGCCTTCATGGTTGCAATCTGAAGGGTACCAAGCTTCACTGGGGCACCTGTGAACACTGGGTGGGAATTCCCACCTGGTTACCCTGGGAGGAAGCAGACACCTTGCTTGTACTCCTTGTTACGCGTTTCTGAGTGTTCTCGACTTCATAGTGCAAAAACATAGTAACATATGTTTGCTTTATCTATTCCTTCCCTGTTTCCCAATCTGCCATTCTAGTCACTATACAAGAGGAAAATAAAGCCTGTTGTGATCAAGTACTCGACACCAAACTTTGTAGATTAGCTGAGAGACTGCAGGAATTGCTGACAGCTCTATTTTTAGCTATGGGCTACTGAACACTTTGAGTGCAGAAGGTCACGTGCACAGTGTAGATTTACAGTGAGAAGACACTGAGGAAAGACTTGTCTGATTGTTTTGGGAAGGTATCAGATGTTATCTAGACTGTAGCAGTTATCTAGGCTATTTACCACTTCCTCTGTTTGCACCTTTATTTCTCTCCTGGCAGGTGACCTAATTCACCTTGTCAATACAGTTTCACAAGAGTCCAAGCCCCAGGAGCTGCTTGCTGATTCCCACAATTTGCTGCTAGCTCCCAAAGCCTACAACCTGTCTTCCAGCCTGATGCGCATCCTCATGAAGTCTCGGGTGCTGAATGAAGAGCCTCTTGAGCTGGTGGGAGGAGAAATTAAGGCCACAGGCAAGCGGTCTGATCCCTTTAACTTGCTTTGCTACGAAAACACACCAAACTGCCAGTTCTCCATCCCCCAGGCATTCAACACCACCCTTTCCAACCTGACGGATGTCATTCAAGTCATGTTCCAAGTGGACTCCAATCCTTTCCCTTTTGGTTACATCAGCAACTACACCGTGTCCACAAAGGTCGCCTCCATGGAGTTTCAGACACACAACGGGGTGCAGATCCCCATTGGGAGCCTGGACTCAGAGAAAGCCATCACCGTTATGGTGTCAAACAACACAGATGCTGACAATCTCTCTGCTGGCACTGAAGTCATCGAGGCAAGAACATCTGTGAACTTAATTGTGATTATGGAAAGCAACAACAGAGAAGCAGGGCTGCACTTCCAGCTCACTTACAGAGTCCTGAACGGTAGTGTGGACAGATCCAACTTTCTGTGCTCTTTGCTATTTCTTCCCCTGGGAGAGGAGGGCTGGGTGTTGCAGCAAAGGAGACCTCTGTCAAGAGGTAGCTGGTGTGGGAGGGGATGTCAGGTGTAGCCAGCAACCACATGGTTGAGTTTCCATCTGTCGCAGGCATTATCCAGTTCCCAGTGTAATCCTTGCCTGTGGATTGTGGCATGGAGAAGCCTTTTGTTTTTCCCAGCCTTTCTGTTGAGCCACATCAACACTGGAGGGAGTTTGTCCAGTCCCTGTCTTGGTCAGGTGTAGTGGTATCATGAGTCTCTTCCTTAGGGGTCGTCTGAACTGCAGACTGAGAGGGTGCAATCTGGAAGAGCATCTCTCCTGGCTTTCTGCATTCCTGATACTCCTCCCTGAACATCCACTGCTGGTAACAGGCTTGTCATTGAGCTCTCCCTGTTTTTTAAAAGTACTTTTTGTTTTCCCTCCCTGTCCCCACACAGATCGCTACATTGCAAGCGAGCCTGAGCCATTCATTATGGCTTATCTCCATCACGAACCAGAGCCCAACGAGCACAACTGTAGTGCCTCTAAGAAAATTGGCCTGGATGCCCTGGCTGGAAGTGACCACAAGCTCTATACCTTCTTCACTTCACCCAGGTAAGAGAAGCCTCCCGTGTAATACCTGTCACCCACATAGGCCTGTCCCGTGGATGTATGTGAGGGATGCTCAGGGCCTTGCCATGGTTCATACCAGGCTACTTTGCAGGGCTGGTGCTGCTGTAGCTATTCACAGTGCTCCTCTGTCCTCGGAGGAGACAGCTCTCCCGGGCAGGGTGCTGCAAGCTGCCATTCCTGCACCCCTGTATTGGCACCTCTTCAACCCTGGCATTCCCTCCTTCCCAGATATCTGCCGCTGGTGCAGAAGCAGCTCAGTGCTCTGTGATTTGCCTTTCTGATCCAGGTGAGGGAGGGTTCCCCTTTTTAGAGCTGTAAATCCGGTTCCCTGTGAGTGTCACGAGCCCTGATGATGAATCTCCCCACACTGCCCTTTTCTCTGCTCACTTGCCTGATACTTACTGTAGTCTGATTGCTGCTTGTCCAAGCTTTCATCCTCCGTGCACTGCTGATCCCAGAGCTGCCCATCTTTACCAGGACTCTTTCTCCGAGGGACTCCCACTGACCTTTGCACATTCAGGGCTTGCTTCGTGCAGCTCATGAAACCATTTCCCAGAGCAAAGCACCACGCATTAGCCTAGTTCCTGATCTGCAGTGCAACCTGCATGAAAGCACCTCTGTCTTCAGAGCTCATCTTCCCAATGTGTGACAGGAGGAGAACACATTTTCCCTCCTGGGCTCCTGTTTACCCTGCTTGCCTGCTGTGTGGCTCATTAAGCACTGCTGTTGAGTTGTTGGGTTTTGCAGCAAAGCTCTGTTCCTTTTATCAGAGCAGTCAATCTTGTGACTTCAGTTGCTGACTTGCTGCCTTGCCTGGGAGCTTGTGTGTCTGTGCCTCGTGTTATTTATGAGCCATTCTGAGGCATTATCTGAGAAGAAAAGATAGGCAGCTTGGGAATAGGTGGGGCAAAAGTGGAGCCACTGTTGTGTAAGTTGATACAGCTTCCATGGCTTTTGATAACAGAATTTTCGAAGAGGGATTAATCGTCCTGATAATCATATCTGCTCCCAGCCAAGAATCATAGAGTAGCTATGTAAGTGTTGTGTGGGTCAGTGGGACACAGGGAAGGGCAGGTGGGAGAGCTGTGCAAGGCTGCCAGCGCAGTAAAGGGGATGTGCAACATAGTGCTCCACGTGCTGAAAGATAAAGCAGAATTGAAGTGGCCTGTAGAACCCCAGAATGTAAATTACACCACATTCACTGGGCTTTTCCTCCTCGTTGTGGGCTTACTTATCTCTGCAGCAGGGTGCTTTCCGTGGGCACACCATCCACCAGAACAGGATTAGTGCCCCTTCAGCAGGCGAGTTAATAAGGCCTCCTTGCTGTCTTTCCTTTCTCCAGAACGGATGACACCATCCAGAAATACTACTTCAACATCACGAACCATTTCAGCTGGTCCCCGGTGGAGGTGACTCTGGGGCTGTACACCTCCCTCTGCCAGTACTTCAGTGAGCAGGAGAAACGGTGGAAGACAGAAGGGATCATCCCACTGGAAGAGACCAGGCCAGACCAGGCTGTGTGCTTAACCCAGCACCTCACTGCCTTTGGAGCCAGTCTGTTTGTCCCCCCAAACTCTGTCCAGTTCATCTTTCCTGTGAGTAAAACAAAGCAAAGCACTGTCACACAGAGCTGTGCAGTGTTACCACACACTGAACGGATTGTAGTCACCTAGAGGAAAGCCTTGGGCTCCCATTGACTTCACATTCAAGCTGGGTCGTGGTTGACTCGTGCCCAGCTGGCGCAAGTACCTGAGAGTCTTTAGGAGCTTTGTCCTCTGATGGTGAATCCTGGCTGCTGCAGCTAAAAAGAGACCTTTGCAGATGGCTTTGGTCTCTACCTGGACACCTCGCAGTGTGTTCACCTCCTAGCGCGATGCCAAACACTCCTCCCAGCTGTCACCCAGCACTGTTTTATCCCAGGGAGATTGCACCCGGCAGCTGCTCCCTGCCTCCCAGGGGTGTTCAGGCTCTTCCTAGCTTGCTCTGTGTGACGTAAGTGGGAGCAGAGAGCTCTCGGCAGCTGCTACAGCAGCTTTGGCCGGCTGCTGCAGTATGCTGCACATGGCCTGTGTGGGGAGAGGTCTCTCTTTGCAGGTGGTGTCATGTCGGTGAACGATGGTAATAGCCAGGAAGGAGGCAGCGTGACTCCTGGGGAATGGAGGGGGGTCCTCCTGGGGAAGGAGAGTGCCTTTCAAGATACATCTTTTCTTCTAGGCTCCAGGTCCAGGTCTCAACTACATCGTTCTGCTGACATGTGCCGTCTGCTTTGTGACCTACTCGGTGGCTGCACTGATAGTGCACAAGCTGGACATGATTGACATTAACCGAGTAGGGGTGATACCCTTCTGTGGGAAGAACGGGCTGTACAAATACGAGATCCTGGTGAAAACTGGCTGGGGCAGAGGATCAGGTTAGTCCCCAGTCTATTCCTGTGCTTGATTCCTAGTGTGACGTCTGTGTGGTTCCCCTGAGATCTCACCTCAGCACATCATGCACCAGATGTTCCCCTGCAGGGCCCAGAGTTGGTGTTTGAAGCAGCACTGAGCAGGCAGTCAGTTCAGGGCTTCCCACAGCATTCACAGTTGTTATTGTGTGATGATGGGGCAGGTCAAGAGCTGTGGAGAAGAGCGTACTGCCCCACCCCTTGCTGTTGGGGTGGGACAAGCAACTCCTGCTGGAAGGAACCACCCAGTACAGCAGTACGCCCAGCCTGCTTTCCCTGGCTGGGCTGTGGTTGCAGGAGCAGCCCAGAGGCAGTGATTGTTCCTTACTTCTGACCCTCTCCTGCAGAAGCATCCAGGCCTTGTGGGCCCTTTAGGTGGACCATTTTGCTGTCCTCCAGCATCCGTCACTTGTTCTGCCACCTGAGTCTTTCCCAGTGGCATGAAGGCAGAAAGCTTGGCTTTCTGATCCACGGCTGGGTTTGTAGCTAGAACTGCCAGAAACATCACCCTGGACTTGGAAATCCAGGCAGCTGGGATGTGGAAGCTCTAAGCAAGAACAGATTTGGAGTGCCACCATGTCACCGCCAGAAACATGCTGCCATTGATCTTAGTGTAACCACTGGCAGCAGCTTTCTCCTGAAGCTCTCCCCCAGGACCATCCAGGTTGAGCAGGTAGACCAAGGAGCATCTGGCAAATGGTACCGGAGAGAAGTCAAAGAAAACAAGTCTTTCAGCTACTTGGTGGAAAAAACATCCAGAATAAACATCTCCTCCCATTAGGGTGTTAGCAAGGCAAGGAATGTCAGAATAAGTCCCCTCCAGAGAGGAAAACCATGAGCATGCCAAGGTCCGTGCACCAAGCCAAACTGAGCAGCTGCCCTCCAGGCTGTGTGTAACACAATCCCTGGGTGTGAGATGGCTCTTGAGCACATTCCTTCCTCCCCAGCCTCCAGGTGGCCCTTCTGAAGGGTCATTGCATCTGGTACCAGGTCACTGACAGGAAGGCAGGGCTGGGAAACAGCTCCACCTTGGGTGGACTTCCCTAACTGAACCCATCAACTCTGGCAGGTACCACGGCCCATGTGGGGATCGCCCTGTACGGTGTAGACAGTAAAAGTGGTCACAGACACCTGGATGGAGAAAACGCCTTCCACCGCAACAGCCTCGATGTGTTTCAGATCGCAACAGAACGAAGTCTGGGGAGCATCTGGCGCATCCGCATTTGGCACGACAATAAAGGTGAGACGTGAGGGGGCACATGGGGCTGAGACAGCCATCACAGGTCACAACCGGGCCCTGGGCCAGGAGAGAGGTACCTGGGCCTACAGTCTGGACTAAGCCTCATGGGAGACCGTGGTGACCCACTGGCTTGGGGGAAGATTACTGGGGAGGGGGACGTGGAGTCTCCATCACAGGGAAGTGTGAAAACTGGTCAGCTGTCATCCCATACACATACGGTGCAACGTGCTGTGCACTGTGGCAGCGTCTGTAAATGTCTGTACAGCCCAGGAGGTGACCTGGCTGTGCCAAGCGTTTTGCTTGGGTACCTGCATTTCTGATCGATGAAGGTAGTGTCACGGGGTAACTTCTGCTGTCCCGCTGACGGGTGCTTGTGCTGCCCTCTCACCTTTGCAGCTTCACGCAGGGAATGTCTGACATGAAACACATTTCTTCATCTCTTAACTTTTAGGACTCAGCCCCTCTTGGTACCTGCAGCACGTCATAGTCCGGGACCTGCAGAGCAGCAAGAGCTACTTCTTCCTGGTGAATGACTGGCTGTCGGTGGAGAGTGAAGAGAACGATGGCATGGTGGAGAAGGAGGTTTATGCTGCCAGTGAGTGCTCAGCCCCTGGGGTGTGGGGCTGGGATGGCTGAGCAGCGTGGCAGTTCTTACCGTGTTGGGGAAGGGCCCTCGCAGCAAGAGACTGCAGAGAGCCCATAGAGCCTGCACACTGGCTCCTCCACGCTGCACTGATGTCTTGCACGGCCAGGTGCTCTGCTGGGTCCTTTGTGCCAGAGGACAAGGCATAGCAGGGACCCAGCTGTGCAGGAGGGGCCATATAGATGCAGCGTGGATAGTTCCTTCAACATCAGTCTGCCAGGAGGACCGTGGCAGGCCCAGCCGGGTCCCCTCTGCGGTGCAGCTGGCCCTGAGAGCCTCTCTCTTTTTGTGCTCAGGTGAGACAGAGCTGAGGAGCTTCTCCCGGATCTTCATAGCAGAGCTGCAGCGAGGTTTCTTTGAGAAGCATGTCTGGCTCTCCATGTGGGACCGCCCGCCCCGCAGCCGCTTCACCCGTGTCCAGAGAGCCACCTGCTGCTCCCTCCTCATCTTCCTCTTCCTCTGTGCCAATGCTGTGTGGTACGGCGTGGTGGGGAACGTACACCTCAGGTGCGCTGTGTCCCTTGGTGCTCTGGCCACTCCCTTACCTCTTCAGGGTCCCTCCTGCACTTCCCATTACGTAGGGCAGGACAGACCTTATGTCTGCTGGGAACAGGCGACTTGCTTGTGGCCCTGAGTCTGCCCTTCCCCTTCCAAAGAATGTGGGACCAGGAGATGGATGGTGGACAACCAAAGACAATCAGCAGTTTTCCCCCTTACCTGGTTTTGCCGTGTCATCTGTTAGTGTAGCCCATGCCCATTTCTTTCTGTACACATCTGAAAAACCCAGCTGTGCAGTTTTGTCTCACTGCTTGCTTAGCTGGCAGCCCTGAGTGCTCCTGCTAACACCAGTGTCTGATCTCTCTTAATTCTTTCCAGCAATGGGGCAGTTTCTAACCTGATCCCTGTTAACGTGGACACAGTGGCTGTTGGTCTGGTGTCCAGCGTGGTGGTCTACCCTCTCTACCTGGTCATTTTATTTCTCTTCCGGATGGCTCGTGGCAAGGTAACGAGAATTAGTTGCAGGCTGCCCGGGTGGCTGTAATGCCACCGAGTTTGCTTTTCTGAGGCTAGATTCTGCCCTTTGTGGTACATCACTTTTCCAGGTAGTCTCTGCATTTTTCCAGTTGTGCCTCTATGCTGCCCTGCACCATGGCCAGACCCTTGGCAAGCCTCTGCCTTCCCTCTTGAGCTGGGAGCAATCCCTGACCTTAGGGACAGATCACTGCCTGGACTCCAACAGTGCCCAGACAGAGACCAAAAGGGCAGATTTTAAAAGCTGCCGAGGCACTTACTCTCTCTTGGTTTCAGTATGTGATAGGTACCCAAATGCAATGTAAAGGTATGACTCTTCGCTGTATTGGCGGGAGTTTGAGAGATGCTCAGTAGAGCATTTCTAATGAAATGTCTACCCTGGGTACAAATTCAGCTGTCTGAGCAGAGCTGCGGTTAGGCAGCTCTGAAGGGATTAGCTGGGGATTTAATGACTAGTTAGGCACAATTAGCAGCCCCATTAGATACTGCAGCCAGCTGCTCAGTGACTGATGAGCAGCAAATGTCCCTGATATTTCTTGTTCCTGTAAGCACCTCTTGCTTTGCAGGAGGTTGCAAACTCATGTGGCTTCCTGAGGACTTGTACCTGAGCAGCCTAGATGGCACTGGGCTGTGGTACGTGTGGGCACAAGTGCCGAAGGTGCCTGTGGGGCAGTGGAGGACGTGCATGTGCCTGTTCTCAGCTCCCCTGGGTGGGCCGGGGGTCCCCCAGCCCTGCCTGTGCAAGTGTGGAGCTCCCCAGCAGAGTAGCGAGCTGATGAGATCTGCTGAGCAGCAGGGCTCCAAACCACTGTGACATTGTCACCTCCACCCCTCCCTTTTCTGCTCAAGCCTTCCTGTCTCCTGCAGGTCTCCATCAACCACACCCTGACTCACTCAGACCAGCAGTCCTTGGAGATCGACAACTACCTGGACTCCTCAATCCTTGACAGCTCCTTCCCCACCTTCCCTGGGCTCCAGGCAGAGGTAACCTGCTTTTCACCCAAAAGCTGGGCAGGCTGTACGGACCCAGTGTCCATCCGCAGCTGTCGGTGCAAGAGCTGATGCACTCGAGTGCTTCTGGCAGATACTGGTGATGGGGGAGAGCCACAGTCCTTCATCTCTCACCTGCATCTCTGCCCAGGGCAGTCCTGGGTACCGAGCACAAGCTGTCTCCAGCGACTGCTCTGTGTCTGTGAGCATGGGGATTCCCAGCGTGCCTGGGCGCTACCAGGCTCCTGGAGGCGTGGACCCAGGGCTAGCAGCAGCTCAGGCTCCAGGTTCCCAGTGATTGCTGATGTTAATAACCTGTTGTTTTAACCAGCCACAAAACAGTGTCATGTGCCTAAAATGCTTCTGCTTCCTCCACAGGCCTTCTCTGAGCAAACCAAAACAGATCTCTTCTTGGAGGACTCCAAAAGGTAAGTAGGTTTCTGAGGATGGAGCGAGTAGGTTAGTGTAGTTCACTGCTCTGGTAGACTGGGGTTGTGCTGTTGCCCTTCTAGACAGTTCCCTACACACTAGCACAATTGCTTTACTCATGCTTCCCATTTGCCCTGCATACCTAATTGCACCCATTCCTCTCTTTTCCTGCAGCCTCGTGCGGTGGCCCTCTAGTGAGGCCCTGCTCAGCTGGCCAGACCTCCTCAGCGACCCCTCCATCATGGGCAACACCATCCAGAAGCTGAAGAGGGGCCGGGCCAGCCGCCACCTTGGACTCGAGGCCCCATTGGCAACTGAGGAGGACAGCTTGTCGCTTGGTGTTCACCAGGGACAGCCTCGATATTTCTCTGCCTCAGGTGGGTGTGTGAGTAGCAATGGCTCAGTTGCTGTGCCAGGGTTTGAATGCCCCAGTGAAGTGCGGAAGGAGCAGTCTGGTCCCTACGAGCCCTGGCTTAACCCTGGAGAAGACAGAATAGCCAAATCTGCCACCATCACCACTGGCTTCAAATTGAAAGGCAGAGGAGGAGGGTTGTATTTTCTTAATGGGAAATCCAGTCTGGCAAAGCAGAAAGCCTGTTGTAGATCAGTCTGAAGTGAGTGGTCACCACTCCGTCAGCAGACTGGGAGCAAGGAGAGATGCGTTCCCATGGGATCTGAACGTTACAAAGCAACCAACGCTTCTTCACTGGTTACGAAGCCACAGTGTGTCTCTGAACCTCTGTAAATGGCTGGAGAAGGAGAAGAGCTTGGCCTCCTGTACCAGTAGTTTCATTTCAGGCTCTGCAGACAAGCTGGGGATAGACAGGAGCTAGAAGACAGGGATGAGGGGAGGGCTGTCCCATGAAGAAGGACCTCACCCTGGCCCTCCTTCTCCCCAGTTCCATCAATGTGGCTGAGCCAGAGCAGTACAGACCCATCCCCTGGTGCAGCGCTGGGTGCTGTGCTCCTGCCAAAGCTGTTTGCACACTCTCTTTCCCCAGATGAGGATCTGATCCGGCAGATCCTGGCAGATGGAGCTAGTGGCATCTCCCACTCCCAGGACCTAGGGCCGTACATGAGGGCTGAAACAGATCTGATCTCAGGCCTGTAAGTATTCGGGGAGCGGAGTCCCGCCCTGAGCCAATGCTCCTGTCCCTTGCCCTTCCATTCAGCTTCGCAGTGGCCAGTATTGCACAGCCAGTTCTGCACGCAGCCACAGTGAGCTGTGCTGGGTGTTGAGACACTGCAAATGCCTTGTCATTACTCATTATGTTCTTGCTGGCCATGATTCCTCCAGCCCCCGCAGCCAGAACTCCAGGAGAGGGCATGGCTACTCTTCCAGGAGCCACCTGGAGTATCCCCTTAAAGCCCCAGCTGAAGATGTGTCTTCAGAGCTTTGCAGGCTGCTGACAAAGTGCCGGGACATGGGTTCACTTCATGGCACTGACAGGAGGGAGAAGGGGGAGGTTGAATCTCTGTTGTGTTATTGTGCCCAGAGCTCCCTGCTTTGGGAGCCTGACCACTGCCCAGCCGGGCTGGCAGCCCACCGCTGGGTAGCCAGTGCAAAGTGGCAGATCAAGGGAGGGGACAGACTTTCAGCCCTTCCCTATGAGATGCCCGAGCAGAGCGTCTGTGTGCCTTGGCGGGCTGGGCCCGCTGCTGTCGAAGGAAGAGCTTGTAACTGGCCTGGGCGTGCTGCACGGGTGTCAGCACTGGAGCTCAGCCCACCTGGGTGCCATCCTGCTTACAGCAGAGCCAGCAGTGGCACGGCTCAGCAGTGGCATCCCTTGGCCTTGGCAGGTCCAGCATGCTCGGGGAGAAGGTGGAGACTGTCATGATGCAGAAGCTGAACGACAAAGGCCAGGGCATGGCAGCTCCTCCCAGGGAAGTGAACAGATCGGCCAAGTCGACGTGGACAGGTACCAGCGCTGCAGGGCTGTGCCAGCATCAGGCAGGGAGGTGGGGGTGCGTGGGAAGAGCATACAGCAGCACTTGGGAGGGGCAGGCAGGTAGATAGAGAAGGAGCTTTAGGAAAGGCTGCTCTGCCGCTTGGGACATATTTGCTCTTTCCTGCCGGCTTCTCTTGGAGCCTGAATCTCAGTAAGCCCTGGGCCACCAGTTGTACTGTGACAGTGGTGTGTGTGACTGTGCACCCTGGGAAAGCTCTGCTCACTGCTTCCCCAGTTCCTGTGCTCTCTGCACCCCTCTGCGGCCACCAGTCCCTTCATCCATCCACCATGAGAGTGCAAGGGTCTCTGGTAAATAACCAGAGGGGGAAGGCAGGCAAATACCAGGGAAAGTTCAAATGGACAAACAAAGCAAAGAAGAGAAGAGATGCTTCCTACTGGGTCATGCAACATGACAGCTGGCCAGCTGGGCTGGCACAAGGCAGGGAGCAAGTTGTCAGGCCTGCAAGGTCTGGGTGGTCAGAAGTGCCTGGGTGCCCTGTGGAGATGTTCAGCATCAGTTCTCTTACCATGAGCTCTTGGCTTCCTAAGGCGTAGCCTCCCTGGGCCAGGCTGCAGCATGGAGAATTGGACGCAGCAGCAGTACTCTTGGGTCTGTTGAAGTCCATCACTTCATCTTGATTGATGAGTGGTTGTATTATCTTCATCCAGACATTGATTTGCATGGGTGGGTGAAGGAAGCTGTGCTGAGAGAGCCCCAGGGCAGGGTGGCTTGGCAGTCTGAAGGCAGCCAGAGCAACAAATCTGCGTGGTTTTCATGGGTTTGACAGCAGCTCCTCCAGCCAGGCTGGGCATACCCAATGTCCTGGAGCTCTGAAAGAAAGTAGGGAACCCATCCCACTACCCACACCAGGATCCCATCTCTTCAGGCCCACCCTGTTGTCTGCAGATGGGAGGCTGCTCTTCTGAGGCTGGATGTGTTGCAGTGTGCTGTCTGCATTGCTACTTAGTGGGAAATGTTTGGGATAACTCGCCTCCAAACTCACCTAGGACTGGTGGTGAGCTCTCTGCTGGGATGAGTGGTGTGCTCAGCCCTTCCTGTACCTGTTGGGACCCTTAATGCTTATGCTTGTTTTCCCTCCTCCTTCCAGTTGCAGATCAAACATTCAGAAAGCGCCTGCTGCCACCCTGGTGCTCCTACCTGGCTCATGGTATCAGTCTCCTCCTCTTTGCCACCTCCACGGGGGTCTCTGTGTGGATTGGGGTGGGCTTTTCCTCCAGCGTTGCCCTCATGTGGCTCATCTCAGGGATATTCAGCTTTCTGGCATCCTTCTTGGTCTGGGAGCCCCTGAAGGTAAGAGTAACAAGAGTAACATGAGTTCAGAAGCACATATCTGTACATGTGTATACATTAGCTGTAATTAACTTCTTGTCCAGACACTAATCAAGTCATACTGAATGCTGCATGGATTGAATACTCCCTCCCGTTGCTGTATCCCTGCAGGAGGGGAAGGGTGTGCACACCAGCAGCAGCAGGAGAAGCAGAGCTGGTGGCAGTTTGTTTTAAAGGTTGCCTAGCTGCTCCAAGAGAGTGCTCAGCAGCTGAGCCGTGCTCGCTGTCTGTGCTGAAATGCCCATGGGAGCTGCTGCCCACGGCGGTTCTGGTGGCACAGCTCTCTGCAGGCTCGTGACACTGCTTCTCTCCCCAGGTTCTGCTGGAAGCCCTCTATTTCTCACTGGTTGCCAAGCGCTTGCACCCAGAGGAAGATGATACCTTGGTGGAGCATCCATTTGTTGAGCATGTTTCCGAGAAGATCAGCAAAGTCCGACCACCACAGGGGTTTGCCCTTTTCCAAGCCAAGGAGGAGGCCAGGAAGGTCAAACTGCTACACAGGATGCTGAAGGTAAGACATCTCCTGATGCCTGTGGTACCTAGGGCAGAGGCAGAGTGCTGGCTGTGGAAGCTGAGATACATCCTTGTGTGGGTTCTCCCAATCCAGCTGTGGTCGATCTCCTGAGCTAGTAGATGCATGTCTCCCATTTCTGCCTCAGTTTCCCCATCTGTAAAAGACTGGCAGTGACATTCATCTTCTTTGTGAAACTCTTGAGATCTGAGGTAACTGGAAGGCACAACCATAAGGGGGTTGATTTGGAGCGGCTGGTGTGTTTGACTCCGTAACTCCGGTGTTTAAGGTTAGAGCAAGGTTTGCAGTGTGGAGTAGACACAACTTGCACAAAAAAAATCACTGGTGGAGTCTTGCAAAACACAGAACTCCCTGTGTAGGAGCAGAAGTTTCAATCTCTCTGTAGCTCATTCAAGACTAATCCTCCACACTTGTGCTGGGAATACACAGCTGCTTTAACAGTCAAGTTATTTTTAACTGAGTGATTTCCCTTTAAAGGATGGAAACCCCCGTAACTATCCTATAAGCTGAGCTGCCAGCATATAGGAGCTCATGCAGGGAGGTTGTGCGATATGTATCAACTGAAATGTGGTGCCGGGCTGGCTGCTTTCAACAAAGAATATTGTTACGAGCCTGTGGTCTGGGTTTCATTTTAAGCTGCTTCCCATATGGAAAAAGAAAGAACAGCATGCTGCGGGTCCTGATCCTGCTGCATGGCAGGCAGCAGGCAGTGGAAGGCACTGGTTTGCTGCAGGATTGGGAACCAGCCTGTGTTGGGTGCAAACCACCCCGTGCTTGGGTGCAATCCCTTTCCACTCTCTGCCAGAATTTCCTCATCTACATGATGTTCTTGCTGGTGATCCTGCTCACCAACTACGGAGACGCCTCCCGCAACAGCAGGGCCTACCTTCTGCAGAGCTCCATCAAGCAGCAGTTGGGCAGCAACGAATTCCTCCTCATCAAGAGGTAAGTGCGAGGGGTTGGGGAGGAACAGGGTGTTGCTTTATACCAGAGAAGCTGTGCAGGGCTGCAGTGAGGAGTCGGGGAGCAGGCTGGGGCTGGCTGCTGGGCTCAGGCTCCACACTCGCTCCTTTAAGAGGTTCTGGACTCTATGGGGAGCACTGGTGCCTCCATGGAGCTGGGCACTCACACGAGCATGGCAGAGCAGTGAGCAGGTCTGGTTTTGTCCCTGTGATTCCGCTTCTCTCCTGGAGAACAGAGGGACCTGTTAGGGGTTGAGAGCTTTAATTTCTTTGACTTTTGAGTATTTCCTCAGTGGGGAAGGGACTGTGTGTATTATAGATGTTCATCTTTCTGTATCTGGTGAAAAGGACACAAGTTTGCTCTGGCTCCAAAATTTACAACTATAGGGTTTAGCCACAAAACAACATCACGAGAACCAAAAATAACATCTCATATAAATACAGAGTCCTTCCCTTCCTTGCTCTGCACATACGGTTTAACTAGATTAAATTTTCCCAGCTGAGTTTCCACGCTGCTGCAAGCTCCACCAGTCCAGACTGACACTGGAACAGCTGCTGGGGATTAACAGCATCTTTGTACCCATCTCACCACAGACCCCTGGATTCTTCTGTGCAAACAGACATGGCTTGTCCGTGTCATGCAAAGTCACAGAAACTTTCATTCACCGCCATATGAGTCAGGACTGATTCCAGCAAACTCAGTGGAGTTTCTGGGGTGAAAGTGGTGTCAAGGGGGAAAGCAGAGCAGAGTCTGGTCCTACATATAATCTTTTTCCACTGCGCTGCCACAGACCCACTGGTCTGATCCTCCTCCAGGTGCCAAGTGGATTCAGTCACCTTTAGGTCTTGCATGTCAAATAAATGTTTTCCTGACCACAGCCCAGCTCTTGGGATGGATGGAAGTGCTGCCCCTCCTGCCAGCCAGGCACCCGGCAGGAGAGCAGCTCTCCAGAACTCAGCCCCCCCTCCAGATGAAACTGCTGGTTGTGGGTGAGACGTGCAGAGGCTGCTGTAGCAGAGTTGCACCAGCAGCTCTGCCTCTCACACCTTTTCCCCATTGCAGGTCAGATCAGTTCTGGGTCTGGATGTCGCAGGTCTTCCTCCCTTACCTCTACAACAACCAGTCAGGCCAGGAGAGCTACAGCACCACACTGGGAGCAGCCCGGCTGCGCCAGCTCCGGCTGCAGGAAGGTAGGTGGGCGAGGGCCCGTGGCTCTGCTGTCACAGGGTGAGAGGTGACAGTCCTGGAGGGTTGAAATGGCCAGGCCGGGGCGTAACTGGGGCTGAACGAAGCAAGGCTAGAGGTTGTGGAGGCAGGTTTTTATTTGCAGCACGTGTATTAGTGGTGCCTCTGTTTCCGCTTCTGCGGAGATGAACTGGGGCAGTCGGTCATGGAGATTTACACTGAGGGGTTGACTTGATTGCTGGAGGTGTGACTGAGGCTGGGGAGATGGAGGGGGTTTGGGAAGAAGGGAGATGCTAAGTGTGAAAGCTCAGCTGTGTGCCCCAGCACTATTTGGGTTGTGTTGGGCTCCCCACGGGTTGACAGTGTGGGTCTTGTTGCAGCTGAGTGCCAGCACAGTGCCCGGGACATCCTCCATAGCATGGGCACAGCTGCCAGGAGCAACTGCACCGACTCGCACAGCTTTTCTACTGCTGACTATGCAGCTGGCTGGGAAAGGGCTGCCGTGAATGTGTCAGCTGCGTGGTCCTACTCACCACCCGACCTGACGGGGTAAGTTGCTGCCCAGCCTGCACCTGCACCCCCTGCTCCATCTGCCAGAGACATTGCATCTTTACAGTTGATTTGGTGCCCAGGGTGGTCCCCAGGCCTCGCCTCATGAGGCCAACCGCAGTCCCTGAGCCTGCAAAGTGCAAAAGAACAGAAATGCCAAAGGCCTTCCTTCCCTGGACATGTCCACACTGGCAGTGTGAGTGATGGGAGGCACGTAGCTGCTGCTCACCCAGCTTCCCTAGAGATGTGTGTCACCTTGAGCTGTCTGAGCGGCAGTGTAGTGCTGTCCTCAGGGGCCCAGGGGCAGAGGGCTCAACTCCCCAGCTCCAAGGGCAGAGACGAGCTGCAGGACAAGGTAACCCAGCTGGCCACAGAGGCCGTAGAGCAGCACTGGCTTTCTGTTAAAGTGGGGTGTGGGAGGTTGGCCTTTACCATCATACTGGATATTAAATCACTGCTGGTTTCTGCTCTGGTTTGTTTGTGGATGTGTCTTCATTGAAGTCTGGGGCTGTTCTGAGGTTGGGAACACTTGGGATGGATCAATGTGCTTCTGTAATTTGTCTTGTGAAACAAACAATGAGGCAGCTGTTACCCTTGGATGAGCAGCATAGGGGTTGGGGTCTGCATCTGCACCCTCGCTCCTGGCCTGCTGGGTAGGAGAGCATACCGTGGTTGATCTGTCCTTCAGCTCTCACCTCGTGGCTCCTCTTCCTCTGCAGGGTCTGGTACTGGGGTTACATCTCTTTCTACGATAGCAGTGGTTACGTCCAGGAGCTGGGGGCTTCGCTAGAGGAAAGCAGGGCTCAGCTGAATTTCCTTCAGCAGCACACTTGGATCGACAACATGTAAGTGTGGCGAGGGTGAAGGAATTGTTCTGCTGTCACCCAGGTTTTTAGGGGATGCTGCTGGAGTGTCACAGGGGCAGAGGATCTGTGATCTTACAAAACAGTGGCACCGAAGCCCAGAGCTGGTGTTGTCCCAGTGCCCTGAGCTGCTCTTCTTCCCTTCACAGGAGTCGGGCAGTCTTTGTGGAGCTGATGCAGTATAACCCTAGCGTGGACCTGCATGCTGCCATCACCCTCCAGCTGGAGTTCCTGGGGGCCGGCCAGGCCATCGCCACGGTCACCATCAGCCCCTTCCCACTGCTGCGGCTCAGCAGGGGTGTCACGCTGCAGCTTCTCATGATGGTCAGTGTGTTACTTCCCCTCTGTGCTCCTCTTCCCTCTTGGTCACTACACAGAGGGCTCTGGGGACTCATTGCCTGGGCTCCCGGAAGGGCAGCGTTAGTCACTGTGCGCTAAAGCTCCCCTGCCTGGGGCCACTTGTCTCCACACCTGTCACCGCTCTGCTTCCAGGCCTGGATAGCAGACGGAAAACATCCCTGGCACCACTGAAGGGAAGGAGATTCCTCCTCTCTGGTGGCACTTGTTGGTCTTGTCTCAGCCTTTTTGCTTCCTTGGACTCACGCATGTCGCTGTGGGATCTTGAGGCTTTTGTTCTGTCCTCGGCGGGGACAGCAGCCAGCTGAGCCATGTCCCCAGAGACCTTGCCTGGGCCACGGTTCAGTGTAAGCAGAGCCCTCTTCCCCTGCACACTGCCACCCTGCCCCCAGCGCACTGGACGTGGTTTGAGGAGCTTCACTGCTAGGGATGGAGGGAGCGAGGCACTGAGTGAGCGAGGAGGGCATGGAAGGGCTCGGGGGCATGCTCCAGCTCTAGGATGGCAGAGCTCAGCCTAGTACATGGGAGTCTTGCCATTCTGGGGTGCTGCAGGGTCCCCTGGTGCAACACAGCAGTCAAACGTCGCCCTCTTCTTCACTGGTAACCTCTCCGTTCTTCCCCCAGGTCTTCCTCATGATGTTTGTGGTCTACTTCGTGGTGTCTGAGTCGCTGTCCATCAAGAAGGAAGGCAGAGCCTACTTCACCCTGTGGGGCAACTATGGCCAGTGGGTCTTCATCCTCCTCACCACGTGCACCGTGGTGGTGCACCTCAGCCAAGCCACCCTTGCCGACCAGCAGTGGCTCAAGTACCTCAACAACCGCAAGGGTTTCACCAACTTCTACCAGGTGGCCTTTCTCAACACCATCTTCAGCACTTTGGCTGCGTCCCTCCTCTTCCTTCTGACTGTGCAGGTATGGAGAGGGCTGGGTGGGAGCAGCACCTGGGCAGGGACGTGTGCTTCCATCCTCCTGTGCTAGCTTGTCATCTGCGCATAGTCCTGTGGCAGGGGCAGCAAAAGGCCCTGAAGTAAAAACAATGCAAGACTGTGGTCCTGCTGTGCCAGGCACTAACAGAATGCAATGGGGCTGCTGCCACATCCAGACAGCTGCAGGACGGAGGTGGTGGGCAGCGATGCCACGTGCATCTCTGCTGTAGCACTTCGGGTCTCTAAAGCCTCTGGGCCCTTGGTTCCCTTGGGGAATTAATTCAGCCTAGTGTGGCTGATGGGGTGATTTTGTTTGCAAGGAGCCCACTGACTAGGATGTCCTCTGCTCTGCCAGAGTCTGCATTTCTCAGACTTGTAGAGATGTTTGAAAGACCCTTCCCTGAGCCAGAAGGATCTCCCAGCAGCCTCTGTGATGGGCCCATGTTGTAACACCGTGTTCTCTCTTGCTCCTAGGCTGCCCAGCAGCTGCGTTTTGTCAGGCAGTGGTCTGTGTTTGGGAAAACCCTGCGGAAGTCGGCGAAGGAGCTGGCTGCTGCAGGGCTGGCCTTCGCCGTCCTCATCCTGGCCTACGCTCAGCTCGGCTTCCTGGTAACTACCTGCTGTCCCCGCCTCGTCTTGCAGGGGGCTGCCCGGGGTCGCGTGTCCCCTCGTCCCTCAGCCTGCTGGGCCCTCTGGGAGCACCGGTGCCCAGCCTGCCCAGGCTGCTCGTCTCCACGGGCCTGGTGCCTTTGGCCAGGGGCAGCGTCTTGGCTGTCCCCGCCGCAGCCCATTTGTGGGCCACTCCTCAGGGCTTATCCTTGTAATGTGGGGTAGTGAGTACTGGTGGTCAGGGGAACGTTCTGCCACTGATCCCTTCTCCCGACATCTCCAATGTCCCCTTTGCAGCTCTTCTCCTCCTCCTCGGAGTCCTTCCGCAGCGTTGGCAGCAGCCTCCTGCTGCTGTTTGCCATGCTGCGGGGCAGTGGGACCCTCCGCCCCTGCCTGCCCGAGTCCTCGGGCCTCTACTGCCTGTTCTGCACCAGCTACATCATCCTGGAGGCGTGGATTGTGCTGAGGCTGTTCACCGTGGTGCTTATCTACAGCTACCGGGAAATGCACTTTGAGCTGTACCGCCCTGCCTTCGAGCCCCAGGACTACGAGATGGTGGAGCTCTTCATGCGCAGGCTGAAAATGTGGATGGGCTTCAGCAAAGCCAAGGAGGTGAGCACAGCCTGGGAGATGCCGTGGGGAAGGGGCCCTGTGGCAGGCAGGCCGCAGAGGTTTGCAGAGTGTTGATGCCCGCCATCCTTAGCCTTCCCTTTGCCTCTGGCTGCTTCCCGCTGCTGTTCAGTCGGGTTCCTCCGGCAGGTGAGGGCTGGAGCAGCGGCCATTCCCGAGGGCCCAGGGGCTGGGGTAGCGATGGGGCATTGCAGAGGGCCCGGCTGCCAGTTCTCGGTTCCACCTGGTTTTGTCTGGGGTCTGTCCCCAGGTCAGGGCCATGGCCTGGCGCACCAGGAAGGGCTGGGAGCAGCCCTGGGGCTGTGTGGAGCGGGACACAGTGCCACAGCACAGCACTCCCACTTCCCAGCTCCTGAAATAACTGCCCCCCCCCGCCCCGCACTCCCTTATTCTCTTCCAGTTTCGGCACAAGGTGAGGTTCGAAGGGATGGAGCCGCTGCCTTCCCGAGACTCCAGTGACTCCAAATCCTTTCGGGGCCCCACTCCCAGCGCTGCATCTGACAGCTCCTGGGCTTCCACCTCCTCCAGCCAGCTGGACGGGCTGAGCCTCGTGCTGAGCACCCGGGACAGCCTGGAAGTGGACGCTGACATCCAGCGCCTCCTTTCCCTCTTTGAGATGCTGCTCGCCCAATTTGACCGGGTCAACCAGGTGACAGAGGACGTGTACCGCATCGAGCACCAGCTGGAGGGCTCTCAGAGCCGCCGCTCCAGGAGGAGGGGTACCCAGGTGTCTGAGGATGTCCCGAGCAGGTACTGTGCGGGCAGCACAGAGCAGGGGCCCTCGCCTGAGACCTCCTCCAACACGGACCTGCAGCCCCTGCGGGACGCCCCATTGTCCCCCCACTCTGCTGCCGCCCCACCAGGCACCAGGGGCTCTGTGCCCAGCCGGCTCCTTCGAGCTAGCAGAGGCGTCGGCATGGCGGCTTCTGTGCTGCCCCCGCACAAACCCTACGCCGCCGTGGCCCCGGCGGTGAAGAAGAAACGGCCTCTCCGGGCCAAGAACAGGGTGCACCCCACTGTCAAGTAACAGGTGGCCTGCTGGGTATCGCGGGGAGCAGTGCCTCGGAGAGCTGGCAGCGGTTTGCAAAGGGCGGGCTGTGCCTTCCCTGCAGACCTGGAGCCTCAGGAGCTGCCGCTTCTGATTGCTCCTGCCACGGCGGCTGTGCCTGCCGGGGTGCACGGGGCTGCTGCCTGCACCGGGGTGGCACCGCTGCCATCCTCCACGGGCCTGACGTCCCCATCGGGTGTGCTGACCTCTCCGCTGGTGGTGCCCAGCACTGTGGGGGCGGCTGTGCAGGGCACGGTCAGTGTGCAGGAAATCCGTTAGCGTAGGCAGTATTAAAAAGTTGTCTCTGAAATGGCTCCATCTGCAGACAGCCTGCACATGGTGACTGTCACAAGGACACTTTACTGGGGACTGGCACAGGGTGACCGGTACAAAGCTCGCCTCCCTTCCCCACTGGCTGTGCCGGAGGGAAAGGGGGAGAGGAGAGCCCCAGGCCTTGAAGGTTTGAATTGAGTCTTGGATTTTTGTCGACCAGGCACACTGTGGAGGAAAGCTACAGCTTTCGAGAAGATATTTAACCCTTTTTTTTTAAGCATAAATATATATAGATATAGATAAATGATATCTACACCCAGATCAGTTAATTTCCAGTATTGGCTACTTTTATCCTCCAGAAATTGGTACTATTATTTGTATTTAAAGAAATCCAATATTTAAGACCAATGACATTGGAAGCTGCAGCGAGCTGCCAGCCCTGCTGCCCGGCCAGGTCGGAGGGGATAACAAGCCGCAGCCGCAGCCCGAGGGGTGCGGAGACCTGGGGCGCTTTCGGCTGTCTCTGAGCGTGGGGTTGCCAACGTGCTGGCTTCACTGCGGTCCCCCACCCACGCCCTGCCCACCCGCCCTCGCCCCCACGCCGCAGCCCACGGGGTGTGGGTGCTGCTGGCTGCTTGGCTTTTCTAATCCAAGGAATGTATTGACGTAAGTATATGTATTTTTTTGGTTTACTTGTTCGTATGTACTGCCCAGCACTTTAAACAATGCTTTCCTCAGCTAACAATGACACATGCGATCTAACAAGAACGGGATAATATATCACAAAAGCAGTATTTTTTTTTGTTTGTTTGTTTAAATCATAAACTGAAATGAGCAAGCGCTGATGAAGTGAACGCAGCCCCCAGCACGCCCCAGCCTGAGGCAGCCGTGCCGGTGCCTCCTGGCACCTTCCCTACGAGAAGCACAAAGGCGCAGGGGGAGGCAGGTGAAGCCCAAATGGAGCTTTTGGGGGGTCCCTCCAGCCCTGCCACCCCACAGCTCCCCAGGACTCACCGTGCGCTGGGCTACAGCTGGGCTGTGCTCGCCGTGCCCGGCTGGGGAGGGGCTGCGCTGCGGGGCACCCCCTGCTTGCAGTGCCAGGGGTGCTGAGCAGCAGCTGAAGCCTCCCTGGGGCCTGCGCTCACTTGTTCATCACCGCTTCACATTATGTATATTGTAAGTAATTTATACGGTGGTTTGTTTTTTTGGTTTATTTTAAATGTATATATTTTTGTATGTTTGCTATATTTTCATAGCATTGGTAAAGTGTTTGAAACATGTAGATAGGAGACAGAATACTATTGTCAGAGTTATTTAAAGGATGTATTAAGTGCTTCTTCCTGGGAATGTCCCGTGTATATAAAGTATTAGGTGTCTGTGTGCATGTGGTGCGTGTGCTCTCCTCCCAGCTGAGGTTTGGCCGGGCTGGCTCTGGGCCAGTCAGTGCAGGTGGAGCGGAGCGTGGCGGGGCCGGGGAAGCCCTGCGTGTGCTCCTTGGGGTGTTCCCAGAGGCTGCTGCACGCTTTGGGAATGTTGAGGGCCGGAGGGAAGCCGTTAGGCAGCGAGACCAGGCGGGCGGTGCCGTGGGGTGGGTTAGTCTGCGTCTTGCCTCTGACGCTGGTGGTCCTGGCAGGGGGGACCTTTCTGGGCAGAGAGAGGGGTCTCCCCAGTCACCTCATGGCTCATCACATCCCCCCGTCTCCCCATCCAGCTCCCAACACTTCTGCCGTGCTGCGTTAGATGCTCTTAAAGATTTTATTCCAGCTGGCTGTGGGCTCCCGTGCCTCCGGGCGCCTGAGGGACGGAGGGACGCGGCGTGCGCTGTGTGATGGCTTTGGGGCTGGTGGAAGTTGCCTTCGAAAAACTCAGTCGATGTGAAGGACAGAGGCTGTGGAAAGGTTGCAGAAGGATGGGAGCAGGAGAAAACACGTGTGCTGTAGCTTGAAGATTGCTGAAAGGGAGATGGTGGTTGGTCACCACAGAGGTTGTTGAAAGAGCAGATTGCACAGAGGGAAGTAGAGAGGAGAGGGGAGAAAACTAATTCTGGTAACCGCGAAGCTTTCGTAATGGGAAGGAAAGGCCGGCAGAGGAGGAGATGACAGGAGTGCCCAGAGCGCGGCAGTGGGAGCTGGAGGTTCCCGGCCCGGTGGCAGCAGGTGCCTGGAGCAGGTAGACAGCAGCGAAGGGCCGCAGTGCTGGCGTCAGGGCTGCTGGTAGAAGCGATTTGTTCCTCCTTTTACAAACGGCTCCATCTGCTCCACGGCTTTTCTGCTATCTAAAAGTGGTTTTCAAGCCAGAGATTTAAAACCATTTGCCTTGGGGTTTTTGGTCCTGTTTACTTACCCAGGCAGCACAGCCACCAGGCTCGGCTCTGGTAGATGCCCGTGACTTTTTTTGGTGACAGGGGTACAATGCTGGTGCATGTGCCTGCAAGCCATGTCCGAAAACCCTTAAGGCAGTAAGAGGAGCAGCTGTGAGATGTACCAGGACACCTGGGATGTGGCACTGCGGCTCTGATACTGGCGCTGGGCACACATCTGCAGTTGCATCCAGCTGCTGAGCTCGCCACCCCTCCGGCACGCCCTCCCGGGGCTGGGCAGGCCAGAGCTGTAAAGCAGAAGCCCGTTGGGTGAGGTAGGCACAGGCACAGGTGAAACGCAGGAATTCTGTTCTACTTCTGTCCTTAAAAAGCCAAAGTTCCTGACGTTCTAGCTATGCCTCAGAAGGAGAGGCACTGGAGAAGTACTGAGTTGTGTAAACAGCAACTACTCACAGACAAAAACAAGTTGCTCACCTCCTAGCCCCGCTTGGTAAGCACGCAGGATTTTTTTTGGCCAACAAAGTGATGGAAAAAGGAGAGTAATGGTAGGAAGGCGCTCGCTGGCACGTGCTGCTGGGTGGGCCACCGGCTTTTACTCGCTTTTGGTTCCTACATGGGAGATCTAAGCACAACTGCACCGGAACAGCCACTTTAACCTCTAGCTCCGTACCCCGCTGCACCCCTGCACCCCTTTCCCACTGCAGCGGAGCAGCGTGTGTAGCTCCAGCCACCCCGAGGGCCATGTGAGAGCGTTCAGCGAGTTAAACGAACCAAGCAGGTCTTGGAAATCTCTTGCATCTTCAAGAGCCTAAAAGTTCAGTTCAAGATCCACAGTTCGGGTCTCAGCACCTCCCCACCCTCACGGCTTGACTGTGCCCATTTAAAAGAGCCACTAATTGGAGTTGAGCGCAGGGAGGAGAGCCAGAGGCAAGAGGCAGCAGCGAGCCGGGGCCCGACTGCTCCCAACAGCCTTGAATAAGCTACGGGAGGCAAGCGGGCGGTGTAACCGGGATGCTCCCGAAGTGAGGCACCGGGATTTTTGTTCCCAGGTGCCCGTTTCTTACCAAGCTTGTTCTGTGTGTGTGTGAGTGACTTGATGCGTGTGACTGACTTACCAAGTGCTTCTTCTAATCAAAGAGGAGCAGAAACAGGATAAGACAACTGCCCTACTTCTTTCCTTCATTGGAAGTACGGAGAGCAGCTCTGGAACCCCCAGTTGTTTCCTGAAAAGCCAAACACCTCCGCGCGGGGCCGTGCGCGCGGTGGGCACCACTGACAGCTTTCGAGCAATGATAGTTCTCATCGCAGCATTTATTTGTACAAACTATAGCGACACTCACAGGGTTCCTTCACTGTCCCAGCTAAGGTACCGCGTACACATGCACTTAGCTGCAGCCGGAGTTACTAGTCACAGTTAGACCCTCGACAGCAACCAACCTGACTTGCAGCCCTAGCCAAAAAATACTCCTGAATGTATATTTCTGTGTTTGTAGTCACCAAGAGAGGGTTTCTTATTTATTGTCTTAAGCCTCACAAAGATGCAACAGTATCAAGCTGCTTAAATAAACAACCTTATCCATTAGTTTAAAAGGGAGAGGGAGGGACTTATAGAAGTGCTTTTTTTTTTTTACAAAAACCAAACAAACCAAAGCAAATTATTATGACCGGTATGCCACCTGTTACTGTCTGGTCAGCATTTCACTGCGAACAAAACTATTGTATTTTGTAACTGTGGGGATGTTTCTTAGAAAATGACAAGGTCAAATAAAAGATGACTGCTATAACCTGGCTCTGGTGCTTTTGTTAACACTCGCTTCAGCCCACTCGGCACCACCAGCGAGAGCTCAGCAAAGGCTCGAGGCAAAGCAGCGCCTGCCAGAGCTGCTCCCAGGGCACTCCTCCCCACCCCACTGTCATCCTCTTTGTCTCTGACCAGAATTTTCATTAAGGTTTCCGGCGCAAGACACTTTCTTACTTGTAATTAATGACATCAGCTTGTCCGTGAGGGCTCTGCAGTCAACGTAAAGGAGCCTCAGCCCGGCGGAGGGTGGCACAAGGGCTCGCTCGGCCCCGGCTGCACAAACCTCGGCGAGGGCACGCGGCTGCTCTGGCTCCCCTGGGTGGGTAGCGCGACAGAGGCGGCCCCTGTCCCAGGGCCACCTGAAGCTGAACCAAGGGAGCATCCCCAGCGCAGGCACTGGAACACAGCCCGGTATCGCACCCCGTCCAGCACTGGGTTACTGAAATATGAGCGACACAGATCAGAAAATGGAAAGGGGAAAAGGAGAAAGGAATTTACATTATTACAAAACAGTCAGAATCTTCCCAGGCCAGCAAGAACCCACTGACCAGAAGAATATTTTATTTCCTTTATGACTTAGAAACACTCAAAACACAACATACACTTAGAGTTCCCAAACAGCCCTGCACAAGCTAGTAGCATCACTTCAGTCCCCTCGCCTGCCACTTCACAGTTCCGTGTGCAGATTGCACTTGCTTCATCGCCATCGCAAGGGCGCTGCTGTTATCTGGTACCAAAAAGCCGTGCTTCCCAGTTATTGACAGAGCAGGAGATAAAGTACTCACAGTATAGTCCAGCTTACATGGTTTCTCCCAGTTTGGTAGTGTAGTGTCTGATGACCATCTTACCACAAGATGGGCTACATAATCCCGTTCCACCTGTACCCGCGTGCACGGACAGGGCCGCTCGTTCCCGAGGTGCCAGGAGGAGACTGTCACTATGCGTTAGTGCAACAGGCAAAACTCGCTCGGAGATGATGCCCCAAGACATGTCAATAGTCTTTCAAAAAAGGATTTACTGGGTGCACAGAGAAGGACGAGAGTTACCCCAGCATTGCTGCAACCAGTGGAAATCCTGCAGGTGAACCTGGAAGCCAGGTCTGTCCTTGGGCTGGATCCCTGCAGTCAGCCTGGGAGCTCGGGCCGGTCATCACAAGCACCTTGTGGCCCAGCGCTCTGCTGCTCGGCCAAGTGGCATCTGCCCCCCTCTTCTGTGTTACTTCTGGCAGCAAAATCGTTTCTGCTGAACGAGGAGGGGTTGCTGTGAATCTCTCTAACTGGAGACGAATCCTTGGGAATTTAAGCAGCATCTGGCAGGTCACCCGAGAACCCAAGTTAACTCTTGCCAGAGCTGGCAGCAGAACGTGTCTGAGCCTGAAGAGTTCAAGTGCTGAGAGGCACCGAGGCTGGGAGAGGAGCTGGGATTCCAGGGTGCTTAGAAATAGTGACTGAATTTTCAGTACTTCATATTTCATTCCCAATAAAATCATCAAAATTCCTGCATCTTCCAACTACTTGATGAACTGCAGAATATCATACTTTGTCTGCTTCCACCAGACGCTGGTGTGGAAGCAGTCCAAAGAAAGGTTCTGCAGGAAAATTCCCATCGGAGATGGAAGCCTTGAAACAGCTCAAACCAAATAAAAACAAAACACATAGAGTTGGTCCTCTCTTGGAGCATCCGCTGGGGATACAGTGTCCTCATCCGACAACAGTGGCAGGCTGAGACAGTGAAACGTTCAAGCCTCCCGGTGCGGTTCAATGCCGAGTCCACGTGCAAGCAGCACAGCCACGCCGCGCCTGCCAGCCCCTCCTCTGTCCATGCAGCCGCACGGAGCCAGCACGCAGGTAAAACGCTTCCGCTGCCTCGTCCGTCCCAGAGCACACACCGACCCGCTGGGACCTACACGAACTCGGTGAAGTCGTCCACGGAGGAGATCAGCCGCTTCCTCTGGCCGGTCTCATAGGTGGGTGGAGGGTCCTGGGCGATCTGGGGAGGGGGCTTTGTCGGAGCAGAGGGATGCATCTGCAGGGGAAGGCCGGGGGTCTGGTACTGGGTTTCTTCACGTAGCTGGAAGTCAAATGAGAACAGGTAAGCTCCATTCTCTGAAACTCCCTCTGGGCAGGGCGGAACAGGTCACGCAGGTTTGTCCCACCTTCCCTAGCACAGGGCCGAGTGGGTGCAGCTCTGTGTCCAGATACCGGGGTTCCCAAACCCTTTGCCACCAGGGATGGAAGCTCACATGTCCAGACCTACACTGCTACGCTTGTCATTCCCACAAGGGCTGGATTCTAACCTTCACACATGTATCACTCCTCTTACTCGGCAAGTTTTGACAGCTGATTTTAGCGTGCCTTGTTTGTAAGGCAGAGCCCAGTTCCAAAGCCGCAGAACAGCCAGCTTTACTCACCCGGTGCCGTAGCCTCTTGATATGGCGCAGCCTTGCAATCCATTTGGATGGGTAGGTGTCAGTAGGGTTTGACCGACTATGATGAACCTGGGACGCCATCTAATGTGGGAAGGGTGGGGAGAAGCAGGGAATGAGAGGAGGCACATTAACATAACCACAGCAATAAAATGAACAGAACATCTCAGTACAGTTTGACAGCAACTGAAATACAGCTCTAAGTTATAACTGTTTACGTACTAACTTTGACTTAAAAGGTTGACAGCAATAACTGAAGCAGAAAACTTACTTATTTGCTTTCACAAGCCCTACTCATTTCCTTGGAAGCTGGTGACGGACTAAGACACCAGCTGAAAGACAGCAGGTCTTGGGGAGCTCAGGGGTACTCACGTTAGCGTGCAAGGCCATCTGACGGGCCACAAAGGGCAGGTTCTTATCAGAGATGATCTTGGCAACACTCGTGTCCACGAGACCCTCCATGTCTTTATTTTAAAAGAATAAGAAAAAAACCCCTTGTAAGACAGTTAAGAACAAGCCAAAGGTTGCCAAGTAACTAAACAGATATGTAACATAAACCTGAGGGACTGCATCACAGAACCTCAGAAGTTCCTTTCCATCCAGCTCCACGGCTCTAATTGTAACAGAACTCACGCTGCAACTTAACACAGCTGGTGCCCAAATTCCAGCTGCTCCGTAAAGGTTTGAGGAGAGACTGCTGGGCCCGCGTCGCAGAACCAGAGCGTGAGTGCAAGACACCCAGAAGTGCCCCTTTGATCAGAGGACAGCAAACGCCCCTGCAGCTCACTGCACCAGCACTGCTGAGCTCGCACGGAGCCGTGACCAGTTCCCAAGTATCGGGCCCTGTGGTGCCGGGAAGGACAGCAGAGGCCAAAGCCACAGGGACCTCCACCTCCTCTCTCCTCCAGTATTCCCAAGCAACTGTTGGAGGGACCTGCTCTGCTCTGCTGGCACTTCGTCTTAAGTCTGAAGAGAGTGTGAGTGGTACAACGGGAAGATACCTCTTATCTTGGGGAAGATACATGAACAGGACATATCCAGGCATAACTGGGCAGCAAATGGCTTTCGGAGAGTTTCTCCTGGAAGTTTTTACTTTTGAAACACAAAAATGCTGCAAAGTGAAGGCAGTTATTGCACCACCAATACGGGAAAGCCTGAGAACAAAGGCTGGAGGGATTCCTACCTTTCCGACACTGCAGAGTCACCAGGTTACAGTCATAGTCAAGCGGTGTGATGATAACGTGCACAAAATTGAACTGACCCTGGTCAGAAAACGATAAAACGGTCATATACATTTTACTAGCAGCCATCGTGACTTGTGAATGCCATAAACACACATGTGAACCCACCAAGGCAAATAACCTCCATTCATGATCTCGACACTGTTTGCTAAGATAACACGCATCAGATTAAGGTTTTACAACCACCCACGCGCCTGTTTCATAACACACCCACAAGTAAGATCTTGTACCTTTATTGTTCCCAGTTTAAAGTCTTCTCCAGAATCATTGTAAATGATAGAGACAAAATCATTCCCCAGGTGCCTTTTCTTGTCACAGCGATATTTATCCAAATCCTTTGTGGGCATCAGAGTAGCAATGTGGAAAATGGCTGAAGAGGAAACAGAAAAATCCTCAGGCTGGCCTGGGAAAGCAGTGCTGCAAGCAGCGGTGGGCAACATGCAGCACTTTTCTGGAAGACAAAGCAGTACCAGCACCACAATAATAAAAAAATAGTTATGCCCCCTCGATAGGTTCGTCCCCATTTGTGACAGCTGAATCCAGTCCCACTGGATTGCCCCAGTGGTACCTGGAGCACGGAGCGCAGTGGCCAGCGAAAAGGCAGTTCCCGAAAGCTCTGCTCCCTCCAGTTTTTAGATCCTGCCCTGCCAAGTCTTCCCCAGCACCGCACTCAGCAAAGTGCATTAAGGGCCCGGCTGTCAGCGTGTGCCCCACACACACTGGGAGCAGCGTGCTGTCACGCCGGCCAGCTGCCTCCTCATAGGAAACGAACGGGGAACTGCCGAAGTGCTGCCGGGGGTCTCCCCCGTGACCACAGCAGCACGGTGAGCAGAGGCTGGTTTGAGGAGGAAGAGTTAAACAGCTTAAACCAGGAGTTCCCCTAACTGAGCTCTGCAGAGCACCAGGGCCACAGTGAGTAACCTGCAGCTGCTCCGCTGAACCAGGCTACGTACGGGATGCAGAGAACTGTATGAAAAACCTGGGAAGTTCATCATAGCTTGTTGGATCCTGGATGGTATCTGCACTGCTTGGTGCTGCCAGAGCTGGGTAATGCTGCAGTTCAATTAGCAGTGACCACAGTAATGACAACCCTCCCGCTTTCAGTACTGTCCTTCAGAGAAACGCTTAGCAGTTCTGACACGTACACGCTACCCTCCGTTAACGGCCTTCACAGCAGCTCAAGAACAAACAGCTTATTCTACAAACCTCTACACCAAACCATATCAACCTTCAATAAAGCACACTATTTTAAAATTGCTGTAGAGTAAGTAAGGCAGGTATATGCACCTCTCCCAAACTGTAACATGTGGCTTGCAGAGATACCAGAGAGAGAACGGGAAGAGAACAAAGCCCCAGGTTGTCTTTACCACATCCCTGGAAAAGAAACTGTTTGCAGAAGGCAGGTCAGTCTCAAGATGAGAAGAGACCATCCTTCCACTTCCAGCTTCTGCAGCCACCTTACCTTGCATAATGTCATCGTGCCAGCAGTAGGTGAACTGTCCGTCCTCCCCACACACGTCCAGGCCACCAAGGTAAATTTTATCCGGCTGACAGTCTTTGAGCTCAATGAGCTTCCCTAACCCAGTCAGGAACTCCGTATAGCGATAGGATCCGTGTTCATTTGACAGAATTGCGATTTCATTGTTACTCTAGGAAGTAAGAACATGGGAGTCCCACACTGAGCGCTGAGAGCACTCAGTCAGCACCAGTGATGGTTATTACCCTCCTAGAAGGGCTTCAGGCAGGCACTGATTTTCAGTGCAAGAAACTAAGGAAAAGGCAGGCTACTGCAGCAGCAGGACAAATCTCACAGCTGCAGTAGCACTCCCTGGCCTTCTGTGCAGATGTAACTATTGCAGGATTGATGCGTCTGCACACAACTCACCTGGCCCTCTCCAACGTAGAGCACTGCGATCTTGTGTGTGTCGTACGAAGGGATTTGATCCAGGAGCTGCACCGATCTTTCAAACGTCTACAATCAAAACATCGGTCACGTCTTTAAAAACTTACCTCTGCACACGCACTGCCCTCCCTAAAAGCCCTTCAGGACAATGAAGTAAGCACAATTTCCTGACCTTCACTAGTGACTTCCTTGACAAATGCTGCCCAACCCTGTCCTGCAAGGGCACAGGACATCATCAGTCCGAGGTACAGAGCAGTGCTTATGGCATCTGCCACCACACCTCCTTGGTTTTGTACTACAGATGAGATCGATCTGGCAAACTGCACGGGTTAGATGCGCTTGCCATGACAAATTACATCGCATCTTCATTTAAGCTCCAAGCATGAAAAATTATCACGTGCCTTGCTCTGGAGAACATTTTTAGCCCAAGGCATCACCTCCTCTCACCGAGGCTCCCTACAGCCTGACCACCCGAACCTGAAGTGAGGGGAAACCATCAGCAGGGGGTCTGTGGTGCTCAGTTCACAGGACCCCCAATTCCAGCACTGCTCCTCCAGGAAGTTTATGACTAATTTCTCATGTGACCGTAGCTCCTTGGCCACTCCCGGTTATATGGAGGGCTGGCAGGTTTGCCCAGTGACATTCTGCCAGTATCACCCGATGCTCAGTTCTCAGCCGGCACTCCTACCAGCAAGCCCCAAAACTCCACAAATCATCCTGCCTTCTGGCTGGGATTCTGGAATGGCACCAGCACAATCTCCCAATGTCTCAAATTCAATCCAGAGCCATAAAGCGGGAGCCGCCAGGGCTGGGGTACAGAATATCTCCCACCTGTAGCATTGTTCGTAGGAAACGCCTTTAAATCACATCATCTGAGCTGGATGTTCATTACTATCATTTATGTTAAAAAAAAGTAATGAGCTTAGAAAAATTAACTGCAAGAATTAATAAATAAATAAATAAATCCTTGCCTACCTCATTTGGCAACAAAAGGGGCTTGTTGTTTTCATCGCCGAAGAATGGGGAGTGGTACAACTGTAAAAACACAAAGCTAAGGGAGAGAGGGAGGAAAAAGGCTTGTTACCATAAAAATTACGTCCATTTTGAGCTGTTGTATATAAGAACGTTATGTACAGAATTAAAAACAGAGGCAACTAAAATGCTAACAGAGTATTACTCATTTTCTAGAGACACTAGGTACCTGGACTGCCTGCAGTTTGTAATAGACCCCGTCATAAAATACAATGGTTATGTCAAGCAGCGGCAGCTGCGCAAATTCCCCGTTCAAAAGGCAAACTTTATGCAGAATGGAGGAGTAGGAACGCACTCCTGCCTCACAGCTATGGGGGCAGTTCTAGGCTAGCAGAGAAAACTGTTTTAGAGACGTGTATTTTACCTGCCCTCAGTAAGGTGAAGATTGTCACATAATGCAATTTTGAGCAACTACCAGTTTTAAAGTTCAAAACCCAACTATGACACCCCCTTTCCTTCTTCTTAGTATTTTGCACATTGTATTTCTTGAACTGCAAAACTAGTAAATACATCCTGGTCACAGCAGAATTAACTCTAGGTGACCTGCACTCAAGCCACATGTCCATTTGGACCCTAACCTGGGATAAAGAACATAAGGAAACTATTTATGTATTTCTTTCACCATTTAAGTGACCTGTTTCCTAAATCAGTTAGTTTGGTGGTAGTGGGTTCAACATGTCTGTATCAGCTCCTGAAAAAACAGGTAATTAATCTTTCTTTTTAATCAGATACAGTTTTGTAGATCCCACAAAACCAGCAGACCCCCTCAAACGAATCCAGCCATGGCTGCGGCTCTGAGCTCACTGTTTCCAGCTTCAGACCAGCCCCTCCACCCACCTTGGGTTTATCCCAGGTACTTTCTCAGCATTGGAGGCTGCTGTCCTGCTCTTGAAGGCATCTCTCTCGATCCTTTTTCCCCTCCTTGATGGGGCTGAGTCAGAGATGGTGTACCCTCGGGGCCGGTGCCCGGAGGGGGAGCGAGGCGAGGTGACAGGACCGGTGCCATCCAAGCCACCTGACCCAGTCACTCCGGTGTCCTCCCCCTTGCCCAGCCAACTGCCCAGTCCTTCCCCTTCCAGGTTCCCAGACTGGGATTTGGATTTCACTTCTGTGCTCAACCTCCTTGTTACTTCTCTGCCATTTGCATCTTTGAGGACCTCCTGCAGCGTCTGTAGCTCGGGGGAAGAACTCGACTTGCTGAGCGGCTGGGATGGCTGGAAGGAAAGCTCCTCCAGTGTTCGGCCGTCCTCTGACGGCAGGACTCTCCCGATGGGAATTCCACCCTCTACCAGGTCTTCCGACTTCAGAGATTTTTCTTCTTGGCTGGAGGTTGAGGAGGACTTAAAGAGGGAGAAACCAAGATTAACAGTTTTCCTGCTACTCAAAATAAAAGCTGACAACAGTAGCGCTCGAGGCACCCCGACACTTCCAGCGAAAGGCGAGCGGAAAGGTGCCAAGTACAACGCAGCGCAGGCTGCGCCGCTGCACAGAACAGGCAGGTACTGCCACCGCTCTGCGGGCATCGCTCGCAGGCCACCCCCACTCTCAGTCGTGACCCCGTGGCACCATGAGTGACTTGTTTCAGAGGGTGCCAAGAGGGACTCATCCGAGCACGGGCATTTCTCCCGTGTGGCTAAAGATGGGGCTGCCACAGAGGACACAACTGCTTAACCTGTTTTTTCTTACCCTGCTGTAAGGCTCCTGGGGTTTACCAAACCTTTCCTCGCTCAGGACTTGTTCAGAGCATGAAGTCTCAATGTCCTCGCTCTCTGGAGACTCAGCTGGGAACTCGGTCTCCTTTAGCTCCACCTCTGAGGGGCTCCCTTCCTCCAGCACCACCGCGGATTCTATCGAGACACAAGGCAGAAGAACTGAAGTCTGTAGAGAGGCACAGACCGGCAGGCCCCCATCCTCTCCTCTGAAGTACCAGCCTTTTCCCTACGGGATTTCAACGGAAGGCCACATTGAATGACTGCTCTGGTTCTTTGATTTCTTGTCATGTCAGACTTGCTCCTGGTCCCCCTTTCTGCATAGAATAACTGATCACCTTACCCTCACAGCAAAGGGCTGCATCTGCTTTGGCCAAAATAAGTGCAGCTGTTTCCAATTGTTACTGATGAACAAGCAGGGGACAGAATGAGGAAATGGGACCTTGTACATCAATGCTCAGTTATCAGGACAGACAGGAACTACAGAGATGTAAGAAAGTACAAGACTAGCATTAAAAGTTCGTTATCCAGGCAGTGAAGACATCAGTTCTATGCGAGGGGGCAAAAATTTAAGTTTTTCTTGTACTGAAATGCAATGCTCCTGTGCCTTGTAGTGGTCTAGAAGGAGATAAGAAATTTTACAAGGAGCCATTTACTTGCAGTTTGGCAGTTTTTCTGGTATGTCTCAGTAGAAGCAAAACAATTCAGCCCTAGACGTATGAAAGGACACGAGAGCAAAAGTAATACATGCACTGCAGCAGTACTGGGAAACCTGCATGTGGCATCTGATCAGACAAATGGTTAATGAAACCACGCTGACAAGAAAGCTCCTTGAAGCCTTGCCTAGGGTGGAGGAGGTTATCTGGAGGAGGTTATCGCAGCACTTAACCTTGTCTCTACTCCAGGCAGTGACCCTGACCACAGGGATGAGTCTGACCAAAGGCCCCTCTTGGCCTTGCTTTTTTGTCCTGAGGAAAAGGCTGGAGAACAGGAGGCTTCCCATTATGCACACAAGGGGACTGGAAGACCAATCTGAAAGGCCAAGATTTGTTTTCCAAAGTAAAAAAAAAATAAAAAATAAATTAGCACACACAAAAAAATCAGCAAAATAAAGAAAAAAAAAAGAAAAAAGAAAAAGAAATCACTAAAGCAGCTTTTCCTGGATTGATTTCAGCTCGCAGGACCAAAGTTATTTCAAAGAAGCAATTAAGAGTTAGCATTGCACACACATACCTTCTAAAAAACATAAAACAAAATAAAAAAAAAACAACCCCAAAACAACGTGCTGATCTGGTTAGCTGTCCAAGCCAGAACACACCTGCACATACCCAGTGTTTCCAAGCTGCCCTAGCTCTTACACTACTGCCAAGATTGCTGGTGTTTTTAAATAATGCAAGCACTCACTAATTATTCTGTAGGTGGGAAGAGAATAATATGAGCAGAGAGAAGTACAGAAAAATATTTTACTGCAGCATTTTTGTGTTGCTTTAAGAGGCTTATGTCAACAAGAACCAGCAGTTAAGAACACCCTGCTGCTCTACAAAGAATTTTCCAGTGAAGGAAAGAAGGCAGAAAGACATTTCAACCCTCTAATTAAAATCACAAAGCACTGCAGATTATCAAAGCATTGCAGGTGTTGTGCTCATAAGGTATGCAATTTGATCTCCATTTAATTACTAAATCAGTTTTACTAGAGAAAGATTTTATGGTACTAAAGAGCCTTGAAAAAGCTAGAATTTAGCAGGTTTTCTCTTGAAATATATTTCTTCTTTCTTTATTTAAAAAACTTTTAACCAGCATCCGTTGTAACAACGTCAAAATTCACATATATATAAATATATATATGTATCAGATATATGTATCAGCTCCTTTTATCTTTTCTGTGTCCAATTCTGACAGATTCCTGTGGGCTGAGTAGCACGGGATTTCATTTCAGGGTAGCTTGTCCTGTAGCATACTATGCTGTTCTCAGAAGTGGGAACTTTTACATTTAGCAGAACACGAAGCCAATTGTAAAATGAAGCTGAAAATAAGTCATTCAATTAATCAAGTCACTCAGACATTTTGACAGGTCATTTAACACTGTGCCTCATGACTCACAATCCACCCCAGCTAAAACAGAAGCTTTAAGAAATTGTCTGCACTTGCAAATGTTGGATCTGGCTTGGACTTCTTCATGCTAGTCAAGATCCCATTTGTTGAGAGTAATGAGACTGGGTATAGACGGGAGACATGGAAGGGGAAAATGAAGTATGAGGGATACATTTTCTATGAATCAGAGGTGTTCCGCTATGGCAATACTTTTTTTTTTTTTTTTCCCTTAAAGATATATAAATATACCTGCCCAGGATATGCTCCTGTGCAACTTCCCTTGACAACTGGACTGGTACATGGAAGAGAAAGAGGCCACTGCAAAGGGAAATCAAGTGAGCAGCTACATCAAAAGGAAGGAGAGACTATATGAAAAAAAAATAAAATTAAAAAGCACAGAGTTTAAAATGTAACCAAGAGCCTATTTTAAAATAAATAAATTAAAAAAAAAAAAAAAAAAAAAGGAAAGAACAAGCTGGGATAAGCTCACTAGATGCCAAAGGGATACTTTAAGGGTACAAGGTCTCAACATGAATAAGGAGGCATAAACACATTCAAACAATGTAGACTCAAACTGCTCTCTTTGAAGAACGCATCTTTGTGAGTTTTAGAAACAGAAAATTCCTTAGTGATACCCTAGCACACACAGGAAACCAGTCTGAGCTTTTCCTGAGCTACGCATTTTTGGCAAACGGTCATTTTTAAACACACAGAAGAATCTGAAGAGTAGAAACATAGATAAAGATTCACAGTTTTAACCTCTAAAGAGGAAGAACAACATGCATATGACAGTCTGACACCAAAACTTCTTCAAAACATCCATTTGCCACTCAGCTCCAGCAAGTCTACTCTAGAAACCGTGTTAAAAAGAATGGGGCCAAAATTATTTTCCTGGACTGCCCAGGAGTGGCACTCAGGTGGGTGCTTCTTTCAACTGATCAGTTAGCACCTATACACCAACAATCTGTAGGAGTAATAAGAAGTGTTCATAGATAAGAATTTAGATTATTTTTTTTTAAAGGTGATAATTTTATTTTTACTCTAATTATGTGTTTACACATTCCGAATCCTAAAATCATATCCTGCCCTGTTTAAAACAAAGCTGAAAACCACCATTTGTACCAGCTTTCCAAACAGTCCGCACCATTGATGCCACCTCCCCAAAAACGCCTTGTCTGCTGTTACCACTGCTCAGGTTTGATAGTGCCAGCAGTGCGGAGAGCCCCAGGTGTTGGATATTATGGGTAAGAGCTTTGAGCAGGGATTACACAAAGCTTAAAAAAATCTTAGCTGTTGGTCAACACCAACCCCCCAACAGCAACAGCTCTTTCAGAAGTGAACTAGCACCGAAGTAAATACAGTGAAAAGCCCTGGCCACTGTGTTAATCTAAAGCTATCAAAATTCAGCTGCACCAGCCTGAAAGCTACAGTCCTTTTAAGAGGTGTGTAAATCCACACCCAGCAGAATCTGCGTTCTGTATCTCGTGCTGTAAAAGACAGTGGCAACTAACAGACCCTGGTGGCAAGGTCTGTAGCAGGCCATTCTCGCAGGGACCTAGCGCTCCGAGTGCCCGACACAAACTCCCGTGCTGAAGACGAATGGAAATGGAAACACTGCATGGGAAGATCCATCCACACGTGGGATGCCCACATCAGCCCCGAACAGGTGGAAGAGGGAAAGGATCCATGACTTTGTTCATTTTCATTTGGGAAACAGCAGGAGACACATCACCCCTCCAAAGAAGCTCCATCAGTCCTCTCTTCTCCTTAAGAAAGAGAAGTACTTTTCCGATGAAGCATCAGAAGCAAGGAGGACGGGAATTTTTCACTAAAAACTTCTAAGACAAGAACTGATTCCCCTTCCCATTGCTATCTTATTCCTCATGCTACTAACTTTACTGTTCTAAAAGACCTCCAGAAACTTCAATGGACTTTCAACAGGCTACTGACACAGGCTACACTGGACACGCTACTTGGCTTGACATCCCTCACCTGTGTTGGAACGCTGCAGAAGCGATGGTTTGGCCGTCCCGGTGGCCAGGCTGGAGGAGGGGACAGAGAGGGATTTATATAGAGCCGTTTCTCGGTGTTCTTTAAAACGCTCTGCAGCCATGAGTGCATTAGAGAGCTCTTGCAAGGGCATGTTGTTAATATCTGAAGAAAATGGACTGAGCGGGTTCTCCAGACTCATTAGCCAGCTTGTGTTACCTGGTAAGAAAAATTAGGGAAGAGTATTTAAGTATTCCCAACTCCAGAAATTTTAAAACTCACATTGAAAAAAGTAGAAATTGTTTTGGATTTTGCAAGTAAAAATCGAAACGGACCAAGTTCCCAGTTCTCCAGACATTAGGCAGAATCACTTGATTGATTTCCCATTTTCAGTAAGTAGCTCCCAGGGCTCTGTACTTCACCCCAAGCTCTTAAAAAAACATCATTGGTAACTCATTACTACAGCAGATTCCCAAAAGGCATCCCAAACACTCAGGTATTGCAATTAACGATACCAGGTCAGTTTCTTTCTCATGAAGCAACTTTCAGCTGAAATAGACAATTCCCTGTTAAAGTTGTTTAACACACCAGTACTCAAGAATTCTGACCATGAATAAGTCATTACTCCTTCCCTAACAGCAGGCACAACTATGCAGCTGCTCTAGCCGTAAGCCTCACTCATCTCGAATCTAGCATGGGAAGCTAAAACACCGCACAGATTTTCAAAAAAGACCACAGAGCAGTGTAAAAATGGGAAATGTGAAGTAGGGTTGACATTATCTGGCTCCATTTCTGTAACAGTGCTTACTTAACATACAGATTTAAGCCCCTGCTTCAATCTTTTCACAGGTCTTCTGCAGATTTAATACACTAAAGAGTGATTTCAAAAAATCAAATACCAAATGTGTAAGCTGTAAGCACTAAAGAGATCCATTTACAATTAAATATGGATTTTTCTTCTTCACCCAAGCTCTGGTTTCTTAGCAAGTCAAAGAACTCACTCCACACCCCGCTAAAGATACCTGTGGGTCTGCGCACTAGGATTTCTGCCCATCCTTGCGTCAGAAGCGGGACATACGCAGCTAAGTTTGCTTTTTCTTTCTGCAGAGGTGTCTGTGGAGCAGGATTAGTCTTCTCTGATCGAGATGCAGGAGCAGGAGGACCCTGTGTCCCTTGGGAAGCTGAGCCACTGGGAAAATGGGAGGCTGAGCTGTCTAAGGCACCAACACGTAAGGCATGACCACCTAGCAAGACAGACACAAACCAGAAGGGAGAGCCATGCTTAGTTACCACTAAAAATATCTCAGAAGGAATAGATCTTTTAAGCTCCTCTAGCAGCTGCACACACAACGTTGGGAACTGTCCCGGTTCCAGCTGGGAAAGGGTTAATTTTCTTCCTAGTAGCTGGTATAGCTGTGGTTTGGATTTAGGGTGAGAATAACGCTGATCCCACACTGATGTTTCAGTTGCTGCAGAGCAGTGCTTAAGCTGAGTCAAGGGATTTCCAGCTCCTCATGCTGCCGTGCCACCGAGATGGCCAGGGGCGCACAAGAAGCTTGGGGTGGGGGGCACATGGCCAGGACAGCTGACCCCAGGTGCCCAAAGGGATATTCCATACCATACGACATCACGCTCAGCACAGAAACTAGGGGGGAAGCTGGCTCGGGGGCTGCTGCTCAGGAACTGGCTGGGCATCCATCAGCTGGTAGTGAGCAATTGTTTCTCATTTGCATCACTTGTTTTTCTTGGGTTTTATTTCTCTCCCTCTTTGCGTTATTTTATTTTTCTTTACTATTGTAGTATTATTATCGATTTTTAAAATTTTTATTATTTAAATTATTAAATTGTTCTTCTTTCAACCCACAGGTTTTCTTACTTTGACCCTTCTGATCCTCTCCCCTGTGGAGAGAGCACACGAGCGGCTGTGTGGTGCTTAGTTGCTGGCTGGGATTAAACCATGACAGAGACCTCGGAGACCTTTACCTTCCACGTCTGTCTTAGAAACCACGAGATTAGATAAACACAGGTGATTCTCACTGCAAGTGCTCACTGCTTAACTGATCACAAAGCTTTCCTGGAAGGAGAGGCAAGCAGGAGCAGCACCACCACCCCCAAGGCCAGCAGCTGCTGCTGTCTGCCCGCTATTAAATACCGGACAGGTCCAGCCTCTCAAATCAGTTCAGACAGTTCAGAAATCCTTCAGGAGGCACTTGGGCACCTACGCCTGCGACCCGGCCCCAGAAATGGCAGCAAGACTCCAGTACAGGAATTTACCAGACATGGATCGGACTCTGTTGCGGGAGCTTCTGCAAACCTGCTGCCCAGCTTGAGATTCCAGTTTTGCTGGTGCTTCTTTAGTTTGTCTCACTTGCAAAACAGGGTCTGAGCTGTGGAGAAAGAGGATACTGATGATACTGAGAGAGCAATCAGTCAAATGGACAAATAAGACATTCATTTTCCTTTAAGAGGGAAACCTAAAAAGATGCACTGTAACAGTGGTTTCAGTGCCTTTGTTAGGTGGAAAGACCCAGAAAGGGGAGCCAAAATTACCTTGATTCTGTGCTGTTTTGGAGCTCTCCAGAGTCTAGGCCAAGCAGGGACCTTGTGCCTGTTCCAACACTTGTTGTGATGGTCACCAGCTTGTTACCAACCAGCCACGTCTTCGTCCTTCCTCCAGCCAACAGAAACTCGCCCACGGGAGACCTAGAACCACGTCTGTGATGAAGACTGCAGAGCACAGAGCCTACACGGGTGGCTCGTTTCACGTAACTACGCAGGAGGTACTGCCTGCTCTCCTTCTTCATACGGCATTTTTAACATATACCCCCTGCTCATCCACATACACATTATGCATCAGGACATGGGATGAGCTGAATTTAATACCAATTGACAGGACACCCACCACAGAGCAGTCTAGTTCAATCCTGGACACATGTCACAAAGCAGAAGGGAATGAGCCCTGGCCGAGCTACGTGTCCCCTTCCGGGAAGGGCTGGCAAGAAAAGCAAATGCCCTCCATTTGAAGCCAGCTGGCACCGCACTCGGCTCTACAGCAAAGACTGTGATTATCCGGCAAGGACAGGGAGCAAAGCCCGGCTCACAGCCAATGTGCCTTCAAGGCATCTCCCACGGAACACTTCAAGGCCGAGGCAAAGACCGATCGGCTACAACAGATTTCTCTCATCTAACCTATTTAGCCAAGCCAGATTTTATCTGCAAGGAATGGCTTCCGAGCTTGGGCCCTGCCAGAATCTCAAATGTGTCACGGTAATTTTCCACTAATGCAGTGAAATACGAACCTCAAACACACACATCTCTCCCGTGGTCACCGACTGACCCCTACCTTTTAGGCACCGCAGTGAAGTTTGAAAAGACGTATCGAGCCATCATATCCAGACAGGTCTCAGTGAGTTCCAGGTGGAGATTTTTTAAGTTGTCATCAGCCTGAGCCATCGAGTTTTCATCTGCAGAGCCCAGGCTTGAACTAGTGATGGATGTTTGTATCCGACTAGAAGAGAAATTTTCCAACTGACAGATCACATTGCAAAACACTTGTCCCTGTCACCCGAAAGGCAGCGTGATGCAGAACAACCTGCAATACATGCATGTGCCAGATCAGAGAGGTGGCCAGACATTAAACCCAGGATGTAATAAAAATATTTTTGGATTAGCCTCATGTTGTGCTTTGTAGATTGTCACTGCAGAAAGTGTATTTTATCTTGAGGGACTGAGAAATGTTTAAATGTCTGTCACCTGACTAGGCCAGGCCAGTGCTCTCTGATGTTGGTGGCCCATGGGCAAGTGCACCAAGCAGCGAGTGGCAGCACCATGCTTTGAGTTCCCAGATCTACAGTGAAGGCCAGTGTCCCATGACCTGCAGTTTCCCAGGCAACATATTGCCCATGAGCCATAAATCGGGGCACTCTAGACTTAACTTTATGATCCTGTGGTTTGCTTTTTTCTCTGTTGCACCCCTTTCGTATATTGACTTTTTCCCTCCAATTTCAGTAACTACGTAAAACCTAATTTAATTTGAAATAGAAAAAAATTGCACTCTGAACAGGAAATTGGCACAAGAATAGAGAGCTACTCTGCTTTCGAATCAGCCGCGTTAGCAATGCGATTTAAAGCAATTGCACTAACAGTCTGGATTGCAATATTTTATAAACATGATTCCTTATGCCATTGTAATACAAACTAAGCTGAGGCACAGCCAAATTTTTTATGATGTGGCAACTTCTTTGGCATCATTATGGGTAATTATCTGAACTTTTAGCTGCTACCATTTACACATAAATACAAGAGAAGAAAATGACCTAATAGATTAATGGGGATATCAGAGAATGAAGTGCCAGAATTGTATTCACAATTCAGTCACTGCAGTGTCTTTCCCCCAAACACCCCACAGTCAAAGATAAAAAAACACAGAAAATAAAAAGTTCCACTGACAGCAATCCTTACAGATTAAGGGACAAATCTTCAGGTTCAGATTTTAAACCAACACGTCATAGGCAGCAGTTTAACGCTTCAAGGGAAGCACTCCAGAAATAAGTTTTAAAAACTAGCGTAAATAGATTTGTCTTTCCTGTGAGCAGATCAATGCCTGCAATCAAAACTTAGTCTCTTTAGTCATGAAGGCAATAGCTTCATATGGGCTGAGCATTCATTTCACTGCTCTGCAGAAAGACAAACTGAGGTTTTCACAGCATCATACTTTAGACCAAAATACTTCCATCAGCTCCCTCTGCCTCCAAGAACAAATCCTAAACGGAGGCCAGAACTACTCCTCATAGTCTGGGAGGAAGGTCTGTATGTAACTTTGCAGAGTATTAAAAGCCTCCCCTGGGGCAAGTCACTGCTTAGAAGATGAAGTTGTAAGCAGGACTTTCATTTCCACAGAATGCAACCTTTTTCCTTTTTTTTTTTTTTTGTGGGTTTTGATTGTCTGCTTTTCTCCCCTGCACCACTTTCACTGTGAAAAAAGAAAAATTTGTTGCTAAAGCATCAGAGAATAGGGCAAAGTAACCATACACAACACAGGGTGTGATTTGACAGCCCAATAGCCAGCGTTGGGAAGCCATAGGATATCCATGATACTTTCCCAAAACCTTTGGCTGTGGCTAAGGCCAGTTTTTCATCGCGTAACAAAGTCATGCAAGCATCCCACATGCAAATCCACCCTGCTTCCACCCACCCTTGCAGTAAAATTTCCAAGCGCTAAGTTGCTCTTGGATTCTCCCCATTTAAAGTGCCTCTACCTGCGGACCACATGTTCAGACACACTGATGCTGCGGGATCGGAAGGCATCAACTGCAGAGGATTCTTTCAGCTCTTTCACTGGAGGAGAGTTATTCAAGCCTTGCTTTGCATTTTTGGCTAGTCTTAAACTACTAGGTGGAGAAGCACCAAGCCCCAAAAGAGGTCACAGGAAGGGAGGAAATCATTGTAGGGATGTAGGTTGAAAGGTCACAGGTCACAGGGTCAATATTGGGGGATCCCGGAGGGTGATGTAAAATAAAACAAATGCCAAAAAAGGAAAACAAAAATTAAAACATACAAACAAGCAGAGCTGAAAGCATTAAAAAGACAAACCACATTTTGAAAACAAGATTTTAAATGTGCTACGAAACAAATGAAATTAGTACAAGTTAAAACAAAAAACTGATTGAAATGATAGTTGGAATACTGCGCTGTTAAAAAAAGGCAAGAGCACCTGAATGCTAATTTGGCACAAATTTCTCAAGTCTGAGAAGTTTTGTGCAGTTCAGCCACCTCGTGTTGCCCCAACCCACCACTTCTGCACGGCTAAAAGCCCGACTACTTCCACAGAGACCAGATCCTAAAATGCTTTACCAACACCAGGCAGCAGCTCATTTTTCTAAGGGACCCAGGAATGTGTCAGCCATCTCTACCGCTGCTAGGCCTGGCCCAAATCTGAGCTTCTACCCTGAATCGCAAAAAAACCCCCAGGGCCACTCAGGGGTGCCCCTCAGCTCGGCTCGAGACACTGGGGGAGGCTCAGCCCGTGTCTATGGGACTGATCCTTCTCACTGCACAGATGGGAGGGCGAGGAGACAAACATCCTCTTGGCTGTTGCTGACTGCGTGATGCTTTTCTGTCAAACAGGCTGTCTTATTTCGGTGGCTTGAGGTAACCCACTTGACTTTCAACTGGAATAGAAAGGAAGATAAGCCTTTACATTGTCAGGTGCCAACCACAGGTAGGAGGTGACAGCAATTAACATCTAAGAGGCACTTTAGCCACAGCTGAGTTGCACGTCTGGGATCGGTACTAATTTGGACATAACAGTTGGTTCAGCAGTTCACATCCCCCTATCTAAAATGAAGATACTAATTTAACCCTTCTGGCTCTTTCTAAACATGATTATTTGCCATCTTCCTTTCAGTGAATTATTACACTTCAGAGAGCCACCTGGAAGGATCAGAATTTATTTGTCCTTCTTCTCCCAGCAACCTCTGACAGATCACTTTTGGCCACAGATGGAGATGCAACTGCAGAGAGCACAAGCCTGTACTCCGAGATAGTCACCTACACCAACATCAGGCCATTCAGCAACGCTGGGAACCACGGGGATCATGGAACACCCAGCATCTCAGCTACGGCACAGAAATGCTTAATCTTTGGGCTTAAGGAGTGAAAACCAAGCACACAAGCTTCTCAAGCAAGGAAACAGATATTTGCTTGAAGCTCTTTCCTCTCTCACTTGGCCAGAACCCAGGTTCAGACAGACTCAGAGGCAGTGGCATCCTGCCATTGTGGTGTTTTGGGTTGCTGCCTGAGTACAGCCCACACTCCTTAGCAGAGATTTCTGTGGAAAGTGATCCAGCAGTGTTAGCAAAAGCCTTTAGATACAGTAGTATTCCAACCTGGTAGAATTTAACAGGTTTTTGGAAAAAAAGATTAGTTGAAATTCTAATTTGAGAGACAAGTGTCAAAAGGCTTCTCTTCCAAGTTTCTGAATGAAAGAGGAGGAGATGGGAGAGATGAAACACAAAACAGGGTTCACAGCTATAGCATTAGGGCAGGGATGGTGTTTCTTCATTGCAAGATACTCATTGAGCCTTGCAGTTAAAGTAGAGGCACTTTCCCCAGGGTTCAAATGCCACTGTATGCTTACTGCACATTAACACTGAAGCAAGTCAAGTGAACCAATTTAGGTAAGCCCTGCAGGTAAAGGACGTTAGAGAAACTCTGAATGCCTTCCAAGGAATACTCTCCTATCCTGGCAAATGTTACTTGGAAAGACTGCGGGCAAGATACCTTCTGACTTCCAAAGACATTAGGTTAGGCTTTGCTTAAAACTGACATAATGGCTTCAAGATTTAAAAAAAAAAAAAAAAAAAAAAAAAAAGATATCAGGACATCCAGATACACAGAAGGCAGCTGTCTGCTACCCAGTACACCGACTTGACAGATAACACTATGGAAAAACACAGCGTTGGCACTCTCAATTTATACAGGTTGCTAATCACAACAATTTCTCTGGCAATCATTTAGTCATTACAGATCAATTATCTAAAGGAGTTAACACTATCAATATGAACATGGTATTCTGTTACTTCTGCTATTACCTTTCTCTATTACTTCTGGCAGCATTATACTGACGCACATCAACCTGAAAGAACTGTTGATTTTCAAAAATTAACCACAAAAAGCCCCACACCTTACTGCAAAGGCTTACAGAACAGCTGGTGATGCCCTCATACGTACTATCAGACTGTCAGCTTGGTTTGATTCCAGCTTCTTACCAACCCAAGTTTGTCATTTACCAGTCCCCTGACCTAAAGAGGTTTACTTTGCTTGCTTAAATGCGCTGTCAGATTTTGGATAATTAGACCCAGCCTCCTTCAGAAAAACACAAGGAAGGGTGTGAGCACTAGAACAGGGAACCAAGACCCTGCTGGAGTCAAATATAATTTACCTTTTTGGCCTCTCATTCAGGCTTGTACTGCGAGCCCTGAAACTGTCCTTCTCAGGCGTGTCATCAAAGGAAAGGAGGACATTCGAGCGCAAACCCTGCAGATCGAGACAAACAGATTAACCGTCTGGATGGCTAGGACATGCAGCTGACAGACTGCAATCATGGGCAACACACAAGAACTCACAGTCAGTTTTGAAAAAGATGTTGACAAGAAAAGTAGAAATCTTCTAGCTTCAAACAGAACCTTTTAAACTTCTCAAACTAGTTTTTAAGTCATCATTTTTATTATGTACTGCTTCATTCAGTAGTGTCCATTACCTTTGTAATGTAAGGGACAAAGTCCTTTCGGAAGGGAAGGCGACACCGAATGAACCACATAGCTATCACGTGATGGGCCAGGCAAACGATGTACTGGTTAAACCTAAAAACAGCGGAAAGATCTCAGAGTTTAATGCTGCGTTACGATGCCATTACAGAAGCGAACAGAATTACTTTTCAATCTGAGAAACAGAACTGTTCCTTTACCCACTATAAGTATAAATAAAAAAAAACTCAAAAGCTCTGTTCCAGAAAAATAGATACTTTGTCCAAGGTGAGTACATTCCTTCTTCAGAAAAAGCCTAGAGATAATGAGCAATATCCTATAAATAACCTTGACCCAAGTACTACAAAAAAAAGCATGTCTCATTTCCTTAATTTCACAGACGAGGTAGAAGCACATTTGCTATGAACTTACTTGGAAGGGTTTGTGTATGGTAGGGAGATGGCGAACACACTGGCGTACTGCTCTGCTGCAAAGTTCCTGTAGAGGTGAGGCAGCCTTGCTAGAGCTAGAACAGTTCAAGAAGCAAACCAACACAGGTGAGGTCTGAACACAAACTATCCAACATCATAATCCAGTTCGATTTGAATTGTTTTGTTTCTTCTAAATCATCAGCTGACAAATAAGTTAACCTCGTGGTCTAACTTTCATGCTATTTAAATTGTAAGCAGCAACGTGGAAACAGCATATTTCCTGTTGCTGTATGGCTGCATGACACAAAGCATGTCTCTTTCTCCAGTGTGTGCAAACGCTTTAAATGGAAAAACAGTAACAAACAAGAGATGATCAAACACTGATGTCTGGAGCATGGTGCAAGGGCATCACCAAAACCCAAGAAACCCTTACAAGCCATTCCATATGACTAACACAATCAAATATTCAGTGCAAATGATACATTTATGACTAACACAATTGCCATATTGACTTAATTGTTATTAACTTTTATTTTTTTATTTATTATTATTTATTATTTTTTATTAACTAAAAAATTGTTATTGCTTAATTGCAATTAACATAATGAGTTAATTGCAGTGCAAATAACACATTTACAACTAGAGAAGATCTAAAGTAGAAGAACATTACAACTTACTTGAAAGAAATTCTAAGAGAGGGATTGCCATATTGGCTGTAGCAGAAATGTGGGTTAATTTGACTATTAAGACAGGAAGTGCCTTTATGATGATGTCGGGCATCTCGACGCTACAGACAGAGAGTGCCACAACGCACTGGTTTGCACAGCGATAAATAAGACCATGTTCCAGGCAATACACTATTTCACGCTAGAAGAGTAAAAAAGAAAAAAAACGCCTTAACACAGCGAAAGAGAAAACCTCTGATGTACCATCTCCTGGCTCCAGTTAGCATTTCAGCATGGCTTGGAAGGTATGACTACTGCCAAGCCTGTATGACACACATGAATTCTTAGCCAAAACGCACTAACACAGAAGTAACACAGAACCCCATATAACGCTGCATATATTCTAGGCCAAAATCTTAAGGTGGGACTTTAATCAAGAAAACGTTTTAGAAATCATTATTTCAGTTTCTGATTAAACAGAATTTTTATGTTTACCAGGGTCTCCTGGCAGAGGGTAAGGTCACCCAGGAATCTGAGGGGGGGACAGGTATGGGCGGAGAGCCGTGAATGCAACTGACTCGACAGCTACTGCTGCGCAAAGTCAGCAAAGTGTTTTTTCACCCCAACACCACGCCAAATACAGCAGATGCAACTTTTTATAACAAAAGGGCAGTGTTACCTTGTATTTAATGGGCTAGCATGAGAAAATGCTCTATTACAGAGGCCCAGGTCCCATCCCCCCTCTACACTCTCTTACTTTCCACATACCTGTTTAGCTTTGTCCAGATAATTATGGTAGGATATTAATGCCGTCAGTACTGGGACTACAGCCAGATGCAAATCAGTGCGAGAAAAGCCTTCTGGGGTACCATGGAGCCTGTCGGTAGTCTTTTTGTCTGTGAGCTGATACATCACACAGTCAGTTAGAAGACTTCACACTAAAAATACTCTCTAAAAGGCAGTAGACAGGCACTGCCTATAGCTCCCTTTTCACATGTACACATCATACATAAAGAACACTCATTACTACCTACTCACGTCTATAAAACAAGCCTCAAAAAAAGGAAAGGTGAGAACTGACAACCAGCACGCTAATCTTCAAAATATTAGATCAAAGAAAAAAAACTACAAACCAACCAACCCTCAAGCAAACTAAGGATCTGGTGATTATACACCAGTAGGGTGCATGGCATTACCATGTAGCTCAGTGCAGAGGCCAGGAGGTCTATGTTACAAGGAGAGGTTAAAAATAGCACTTTATAGCGGAGGGATTCAGGTAATTTGTTGAGGACTAACTTCAACACCTTCCAGTCTGTCTCCTGGAAAGAAAGACAAAGTCAAGGTGGAAAATTTTTGTAGGATTTCAGTTCAGTTTGAAAGTAAGACCAATCAAATTTCAAACAACATGCCATTTCCTAGGCAGATGTGTCTACATAAAAACAAATGGCATTTAGCTGTCACAAGTTACTTCCTATCTGTCAACTAGCTCTAGGTGCAATACTGGCACCAACTGGAAGATCACTTGCATCCAGATCTGACTGAGCTCAAAAAGACAGAGCCAGAATTCAATTTGCCTAACCACTACCACAAATTAGCTTCCAGAGCAGTTATGTGCTATGGGGCTGTCCTATGTCCAATACAACACTAACGAACAATTTATATTTAGTTTATTAGCAGTGGAAACATTTATCAGTTCTCAACATACTTCAAACACTTGCAGTGGGAGAGTTTCTTTTCGTTTCAAATGCTCTTTCAGAAACAAGTTCACTTTTTTAACCTTTGTTTAACACATTTTTTGCTCTTGTCTGTTCTGAAGCAGAAATGAAAGCGTTCCTTAATTTCTGAAGAGCTGAACTGGTGCTCCCACTGGTGGTTGTACACAGATTCTGCCCAAGAAGGATCCTTTACATAACGCTTTTCAGACATTATTTAAATACTCTGGGACAGAATTCTCTAGCCAGCTGGTTTAAGCAGACATGTTTCACACAAAGATGACAAATGTCATTAAGAGTGGACGTACTTGCTTCAAACACTGCAGAAGGACGCCAAAGACCATTGAGTATGGCAGGTGCCCTATACGGATAGTGGCGTTCTGGGAAGGCACGCTGGGGCTTCCTGAAGGCGGGGAGAGCGTACCAGTAGGCTTCTTCTCCGAAGTCCTCTTCTCTGCTTCTCTACAACATAGAAAGGGAGAAAAATACTTGTAATGTAAAGTCAAGATCAGAACCGCCTATTGATGTGACCTACAGTGCTACCCTATCGGGTAACCAGTTTAATGACCAAACAACAATATAAATTGCCTTTTCAATTAATAAATACAGGATTGCTCAGTAGATGGACAGCAATGAGTCAGTTTGGTGAGGTTAAGGGTTCTTCTATCCAGGTGTGCAGCAAACTTTTATCTTTTGGTGCGTGTTACACAAAGAACTTCAGACTAAGCAATAAAATTTTAAATAGCCAGATTTGTACAAATCATTGAATCAAACCTGAAGGTGAAAACTGGTTTGAGGCAGGAAACTGCAAATATTTTTGTGAAGCTTTGTGAGCAGAAGCAGAAATTTCATGTCTGAGAAATTTCTAGCTAAGTGATTTATAAGAACAATTCACCAATGAGTTATTCGTTGAGACAATCCTAGGCTGTAACTATAGACTTGTCTAGCAGCTGATTCATCAGGATCTGGAAGATTCAGAAAAACTGCAGATTGCTACTGATGGACCATTAAGCTCGTGCAAAAATACCAGACAGCGTGGGAAACGGCTTTTGCTTAATGCAATGAGAAACCTACACAAAATCACACAGACAGTAAGGGCTGAACCTCACTGCTCCATCCTTGTTGGAAAGGCCAAGACGGTGGAGGGAGTCAGCTCGAAGCATCAGCAGGAAATCAAATACCTGTAACAGAGAAGACACTGGAATCACTCAAAACCCATGCCAGTGGAACACCCTCCCGCCTCCCCACGTGATACTTGTGCAAGTATGAAGGGATTTTTAATAGGTGCTGTGGCTAGTTCTGTAGGAGGCATCACTACTGGTGTTACAGTACACACTCATACTCCTATTAGCCAAGAAACATTTAATTCTACTTCTGGCAAGCTCTAGAGCACGCATTCCCAACCTGCCACCCAAGAATTCCAAAGACTGCATGCAGCTCTCGACCTGAAAGCATAGGTTACTGCTCACACCTGCAATCTGATGCTGCTAGCAACTGCAAGGCTGTATGCATATATATAATGGCGTTGGACGTGGTGAATCAGCATCTCGTACACCCGCATCGCATGGCTGGAGGGCAAGCTGTAGAGTTTTGTCTACAGAGGAACAGAAACACAAATCAAAGGGCAGACTGACACTTGATATTCAGAAATGTGTATCCACACTGAGAATTCAAGACAAACACAGTAAAAACTTGCTCCTGAAAGCAAGATGAACAGATGGCTCTGGACTGAACCTCTGCAAGGACTCCAGAGCAATAATGCCTGGCTCCAGAAGGGCACTGCCTGGAACAACCTGCTCTTCACAACTGCTTAACCGTATCTCAGAACAGGCTACCCAAACACAACGGATCTGTTCAGGGTTATGAACCACTCCTTTTCTGCTAGTTTGTGAACACATCTGCTCACCACATATGGAAATGTGCTCATATTCATTGTACAATGGAAATTAAGAAAAGAAAACATTTAGTGAACGGTCATACAGTACCCAAAAGCAAAAGGAATGACTAAAAAAAAGTTAAAATACTAAGTGGATAAAACAAAAGTCGGACTATTTAACAGAGGCAGAACAGTTATCTAAAAAGCCAAGTCCAGCAGAAAACTATTCTGAAGATGACACGTTTAATGCTCTGCAGCATTTACCTGAAGTATTATCAGGAGTCCAAGAACTGCTGTCTTGACATCCTCCAAAGAAGCTGAATACGATAGCAAGTCCCTCTCTTCCAGTTCAGAAGGAGATGAGAGAGAATGTGCAGCCACCTTTTAAAAAGAAATACGTGGTTTAGATCTGCAACGTATCTTTTCCTTATTTCAACCTGGAAGGCAAGGAAAGCCTACAGCAGGTCATACTTGCTGGAAATTCTTCAAGCCCAGTCAGATAGCTTGGATGTGCATAGGGTTTCTAAATCTCCTTCCACTCTGCACTTCAGATTTGCATCCTCCAAACCCCAGCAGTTTTACAATATCCTACTAAGCCATGCAACTGGTAACAGTCACGGGTTAGTCTCCTCAAGCCACAGTAAGAGGATCTGGCAAAAGACGTGGTGATGCCAACTGACCAAACCCTGCCTCACCTTTTCTATGATATCAAGCAAGCTGTTAAAGTGATGTGTGTTGCAGCCTTCCGCCAGGTCTACGAGTAGCTGAGTGGCCAGTTTTCGGACTTGATGATCTTTATCCTCTGGAATGTGAGCCAGCTGAGAGATCACAACCAAGTTTATCAGCTCTTCCTGCAAGAGGACAGACCTTAATAAGCCTTGACATTTTGCTGTCAGTTGTTCACTCAGCATGTTGAAGAGACAATAACTACAAATGAAAGAACACTGCTATTCTGATATTAGGCTTGTTCCTAACTAACTTGACCTTTCCTCTTCCATCCAATTAAGTATTTCTGTATGCCATCCCTCCAAATATTTATGACTTTTGTTGAACATTGCTTTTGTTTTTGTCTGTCCTACAAACTTGATAGCCCATGCTCTAACAGACTGTTGATAAGGGATTTCTAGGGCTTGGTTTTTTGAAAAAGAGAGGAAACATGAAACAGCATCATGTTTTCACAGATCTTGAAGGAATCCAAGAAGCACCTCTGCTGCTTCCTGTCCTCTGACACTCTGGGTACATTCCAAGGAGCTGAAGACACCCCCCAGAGCTCTTCTGTAACTCCTCTCTCAGACAGCTTCCATCTTGGATTGCAATTAAACTGCAAGCACCAAGACAAGTCAATCTGCTCATGTCAGATTACATCCAGACTTCATCTTTTTATAAAATTTTCAAGTAAACTCTGCATCTCACAAATTGACTTTCCTTTCTTACAAAACCAAAATACATATGGAATTAACAACCTTAAAACAGGGAAGCAAATACATAACCAGGTATGTCCTCAAAACACAGCAGCTCCCACTGCAAGTTGCACATACCTGTATCAACTAAGGGCTATTAAAAGGCAAGTCTTCTCACAAGCATCCTAAAGAAACACGTCTATTGTGTGCAACATTTCAAGCACAGTTCTGTGTGTTCCCCGGTAGCAGAGACAATCTGAAGCACGCCATAAAACATGCCTCACCAAAGCCGTTCCCACCCACTTAAAATCTCGCATGAGATCATCAGAAACAGATAAACACACACCTCATAGAACTGTCTGTTAATACTCAGGACAAAGGACAAGACATCCAGAACTTTAATACGAACAGCACTACGACTTTCGTTCCTAAAATGGGAAGAGCAAATTCAAGATGAATAAAATAAATTTGCTGATATTTAGGGAACAGGGGACAGGAGAAAAGGAAAGTAAAACTAAAGTAAACTAAGAAATTTCTTAAGAGTTAGAACAATAACTGTTAAGAGATCAGTTGAGCCTTCAGTTAATGTCTTTACATATGAAATCAGATTCAATTGGAAACTGGAATCCCAATTCTGCTTTTACTACTTCTGGAGACCTTCTGCAGTTTTCCCATTTCCAATCCAAACTAGGAAGCACACGTCAGAAAAACAAGTGCTCTGGTGAGCAAATTTAAAACCAAACACATGGCACCGAGGAAGAGTTGTTCTTTGGCAGCATTTCACAGATGAGACAAAAGTGTGTTATTGCTGTATGCTGGTATCGTAGAGCACAACACTACTTCCAGGAGTACCAATTCAAAAACGGGTAAATTCAGTACTGGATAACCATATGCAATCCTGATGCTTAACAGGAAAGTCTTGTTTGGTGTCAGAACTACAAAGTGCTGTGGAGTGGAACACATAACTGACTAAGCTAATTGGAACAGCACCATCCAATGGAAAGAAAGAAAAGAAAAGAAAAAAAAAAGCAGCATAAATAACTCAGTGGAAAGTTTCTGTGCTGTTAAACAAAATCCTTTCATGTATTGTGCCTGAAACTACCATACTTCTTAGAAGTCATCTACTAACATTAGAATTTCAGAAAACAAAATTATCTAACATGAAAAGGTGGCAAGAAACATTTGAAACTGCCTTATACTCACAAAGTTACGATTTCATACCTGAAGAATCTCTCCATTAACATCTGCAGGTTGTGAATCCAGCCATCTTTGGCAGGATGAATGGATTGAGCTCTGTATGTTATCAAGTTTAATACAGAAGATTCCTTTCACAGAAAGATCAAGAATTTTTTTTTTAGCGTATAAGCAAATACAATATATCCATTCCCCCAACCTCCACCCCAAGAAAAAGGCTCATACAAGTCCTTGCTGCTATCCACTTGCTATTGTAGGACTCCCCACTTTCAACTGTACAAGTAACAAAATGGATTCAACTGGCAACAAAGGAAGGCGACAATAAATAAAAGTCTTACTGGTCTCTGATCAGCACATCTTTCCACCAGCTCAAAAAATCTCTCTTCAGAGCCATGGAATTCATTCTGATCACAGAGTTCTTCTACTGTAGTCAAGAGATCATGTACAATGGACTTAAGCTCTTGGCTCTCCAGACTCTGAAACAGAGACAAAAAACATTCCTAAAAGGCTCCTACCTTACCAGATAGTGCTAACTTTTAAATACAAACAAAAAACTCGGTTGAGAAGCACAGTATTGAGAACTGGGGTAAACCTATACTCAGCTTCAAAGTTCGCTAGAGGGTACAAACAGGAGATTGATTTGCAAAAGTATTTATGGTAAGGTCTTTTGATTGAAAGCACATCAAGGCAGGCTCAATACTTACCTGCAGCTGTTGCAGTAATCGCTCCATGATGTCCAAAAGGATATCCCACGTTACAGCTTGCAGCTCCTTCCCATACTTCTTTATTAGACGTGTTATGGACAGAACTATCTCATAAGACACAACTGCGTTGGGACATGTCATGGCCTGGAATACAAAGCACTTCACTCAGTTAACAGTTGGAAAGCAGTGATCAGAAGCCCTCTGAAATGCAAATGAAACATGCCTTACCAATTAGGAACTTAGCCTGAAGGCCTGAGATAAATATTCAAGTCTACACACACAAAGAGCAAAGCAAAGAACCACTTTATAAAGTGCAGTTATGCACTCCTGCAAACAGCTGTAGATCAGATGTCAAATACGGCCCCATCTTACAGAGCAGACACATGAGGTTAAAGCTAGTAATTCCTGCTTGACGCATTTGGATGAGACAATTTTAAGAGTTCTGAGGCTGTCCCTGAAGACACCATCCCTCACTTTTTGTACCACACACTGGAAAGAGTGAAAGTTTTTGCTGTTTTTGTTTTTTATGGCAAAGTACCCACAATGTAGATATTGGATAAAAAGCATTCAGACTTTGCTTTTGTGGCCAACAAAGATATCCCAGAAGGGCACCTCTGCTTCAAACTTAAATCCTCTGTTGTTTTACTGTTTCCCCACACTTCACCCCATATCTAATTGCTGTCTCTTGTCTTTCAGGCATACAAATATCCCCCTGGTGCAGGGGACCACATTTTTGTTCTAACTTTGTACAGGTCCAGATGTAAACCTGATGATAAAGTTCCTCCAGCATCCCATCCTACCTTGAGGAACGAAGGCAGCACTGAAGTTGGGGAATTCTTGAGTGAACTGAGGCGATGAGCACCCCACAGAGCCATCCCAACAAAAAACACAGCTCCTCTCAGCAGCGCTGCATCCGCCATGTAAGCTCTAAGAACAGATGGGAGAGAAGTCTTAGACCATGCCACAATTATTTTAGCATGGAAGAATCAACAGAAATACACACTGTCACAAGAATTACCAGCTGTTATACATCAGAGCTTTGCACAGCAATTTACAAACATTAAAAGCAGTAAATCATTTAGTACAACTTTAAGCAAAGGAAAACTGAATTCAGAAAAGCCTAAAAATGAGCACTTCGGCAGCATAACTAGGAAGGGAATTAATTTCTAAGCACCAGAACCTTCAGCTTGCTCTACTGAGGTCAGTGACTCCCTATCCTTGTCAAATGGACCTCTACTGAACTCCTTGGCTTCTGTGAGATACACCTTCTTTACCTGTCTTCCATGATCCTGCACATGTTGTAGATGGCACTGTGTCCCAAATGAGTTCCCAAAAGGTTGCGCATAAGCTGCAAATTCAAAGAAAATACTTAAATATCCAATTGTTAAAACGCTCATTAGCCTAAATACGCAGTTAGCTGGCTGATCGTGTCCGCTTACGTAAGTAAACGTGTCCAGCCATTTCCATGCCACAACAGAAGCCTGTCACACCATCTGAGAGGAAACTATGGGTAAAGTCCATGGACTTGACAGGACTTACACTAACGATGTGCTGATCCCTTAATACTTGAAACAATTTTAAATTTACTCTTAAAACCAAACTGAAATTATGGCAGATGTGCACAAGCACATCTGGCACTTCATCTATGAGGCCAAAACAGTGAGCTCATTAAAAAACAAAACTGCAAGAGAGTTCTGACCTTCCAGCATGGCTCGCAGAGCTCCTTCACGTTGATGGTACGGCACAAAGTGATGATAAATACTGGCAGGTTCTCCGAGGGCAGGCAATTATAGCAAACAACTGCATCTAGGACTTGCAAGGAAATCTTTGAGAAAGAGAAAATGATTATACACTTCTCTCTGAATAAAATGCAAGTCAAATCCTAACCTGGCAGAGCCTGGAATTCAAAAGGGACACAGATAGGTCTTTTTATTTTTTTCTTTTAATCATTGCAAGATGGAAATTAAACCATAAAAAGCACTGCTGAAAAACTGATTCACTTATCGAAATTATCAATGCTCTGTTCATTTTAGAATAAAATTATTATTTGCGTATGAGATCCAATGGCTTACAAATACTTCATAATATTGTATTAGCTCTCTTGTAAGGTGGGAATAAACTGAGAGGAGAGTCTGATGATCTCATTTTGTTTGCAGAAGTTACAGTTTCAAAGAATTTTAAAGAATTCTAAAGTACTAAGAGAGACTCAAATCACTGACCTCTATGTCCACAGATGATGAAGTCTGAATGCACAAGAGGCATATCTTGCTGTTAGGAAAGAAAATTTAATTATAATTGTTTACTTAATGTGATTTTAGGCAAATTACAAAAAGCCAAAACAGATAAGGAAATCGGCATATTATTTTACTCGTCGTTCCCCTTATTTACAATTGACATTGTTGTTAACACTCTTAGAGGCACTGAACAGTACAACCTCTTTTATAAAGTTAAACTAACTTTAAATAATTGAAATTGCACTAAAATGCAACTCAATATGCCTATGCTAATACAATAGCAGAGACCCTTTGTGAGACTAAGCAACACAATCAGGTCCACCACATGTGATGGCAAAAGCACATGCAGCTAAACTGAAACAGATTTGAACATTGTAAGAACTGAAAATCAAATGTTTGCCAGAAATGTCAGGTATGACCTGGAATGAAACAGATCCAAACTAGATGAAAAAGAATTCACTTATCTGTATATTGAACTGCAACCTTCTCCTGTAATCTACCAAGAATGAGCATGCAGGAGTTAAAAGAAACCAACTTACTGGACCATGTCAGCTACGTAGTCTTCCAGATAGCAGCTATTGAATTTCACCAGGTTCACTAAAACCAGAAGGAACTCAGAAGACAAACCAACATCCATCCACTGTAGCACAAAGTCAGCTGAAGAAGGAAAACGAACTGTCACAACATGCTTTCTACCCAGAACTGTTACTACGTATCACTGCATGCCTGTCCCTTGACTTATTCCCACCAAACTGAACCGGAGCAGACACAACACTCACCTAACTCTTCTTCTAAGTAGGTGATGTATCGCCCATTCCCAGTTAGAGCCTTGAACACTTCAAGCCGTTCATGCAAGTCTTCATTGGAGGGATAGTCCTTAATAACCTTAAAAAAATGTGCTCTGAGGATCCCTAATCTCTCACCCTTTAAAAAAAAAAAAAAAAAAAAAGACAAAAAAAGGGAGGGGATAGATAACAGTGTCACTAATGAAAAAAGACAGTTAAGGCCTGGATCTTGTCAAGGTCTGTAACAGCAATCTTCATGCCTGAAATTATTTTCTTTTCCTATGGGCTATGAAAGTCTCCTGAAAATACCTCCAGCCTCTACTGGCTCTTGACAGTGGCTCAGGTCTTCTCAACCTGTTAAATCAGCACTCAGGACAGGAGGCATTTTGTCCAGCAACACACAGACAGCATCCAATACCCAAAGCAATCCACAGAAATGCAACTTCCAGCACTGCCAGTACAGCACTCAAAAAACCCCAAAGCCAACAAACCAGGATGACTATTCTTTTCAAAAGCATCTACCCCTACTTTTTCAGAATAGCGAAAACCAGAACTTTAGTCTGATACAGTCTTACATTTGTATAGCACACTGTGAAATTCAAAGAATTCATAGTATGCTTAACTTGGCGAGGCCAGAAAAGTATCTCAGACAGAAGCTCTTGCATACTTGACATGCTGAAACATCAAAACCAGCTGCAGACTAGGACTAATGGGTCTGGGCAAAGACCATATAAAATTTGCTGTACTATGCTGAACTTAACCCGAAGTATTTCCTCTTTTTCAAGAACATTGCCCCAAAACAGAAAACTTTTCTATGAGTTTTATAAAAAATTCTGCTGAGGTCAAACCAAGACGTAAATTAAAATGCTTCCTCTGCCCATTGACTAGGCACAACCAAAATAAAAAACACAGAAAACTGTAGAATAGAGGATTTTTCATGTTCATACTCTGCACAAACCCTATCTAAGTGTAGTGTTTCTTCCACAGCTTGTTTTTACCTGTCCTTGAACGATTGACTTTAGCAGATGAAGAACAGCATGTCTGGCTTCAACGGGGCGCTCTGGCTGGAGCATATCAGCTACCACTTTCCATATTGCTTCCACTGCATGCTGCAAACAAACACAGCAGACAGGCGGCAGTAGGCAAGTTAAGCTTCTTCTAGGATCTTTACCCAGTAGATCAGTCATTAATTATGGCAAGTTAACGAACAAGATCTCCAGGGATTTTATGTCCAGAGTTATCTTTTCTGAGGGACACTCTCACTTGCCCAGTCATAAACTCGGACAAACCATACGAGACACCAAATCCCATCCTACGTGACAACCTGCACCCCAGTAACTGAAGTTCTTCCTTCACACACTTACTTCAGTGTGAATATGTGTGCAGAAACCTCCACCCAAATACAAGATGACCTTAAAACCAATTTGAGGTTGCTTATTAACAAGACAGAAGGAGCTAGCAAACACCTCTTCTGCAAGATTAGTATCTTTTCCCAAGAACCATCCTGAACAGGCCTGAATATTCGCAGCATTCTCCAACCATTCAGTTCAGGAGGCCCACCAGCTATGTCCTCCCTGCTCCACCGCTGGTAGGCTGGACAAGACTAATTTCCAGGGCCTGTGAGCCATCCATTTACAGGTTTGGACAGCACAAAACAGCTTCTGGGATTATCAGTTTTAAAAGGCAGTCTAAAGGAACTTCTTACAATAGGTTAAGAGCTGTTGCTTAAATTTTCATCCTTCCACTATTCACTGAACACTCTGAAACTTACCTCTTCAATTTTTTTTGTTTTTGCCACTTCACAGATTTGACTGATTGCTCGTATCCTATTACTTAATCCACATTCTATGCTCAGTTCCTGGAAAGAAATGTAGAAATAAGCTAACAGTTTATCTTACTAGAAACACTTATCCATTTCTCAAAGGGGATCGTGAACCACTGAAAAATAAATTACATATTTGTCCAAAATGATCTAACCATTAGTCATCACTGGAGCTTTCCAAGAATTTCTCCAAAAACTTTTTTCCATTAGCAAATGATTTGTCAAAACTAGAACTTCCACAGAACTGAAGCCAAGCAGCTTTCCACCTCCAGGACAGAGTATCTCATTTTCTTCAGAAAAATTAGTAACTCACTGGCTGTGGCACTCGCCCAGTTCATGGGAGAAGGGTAGAGAAAGGAGACCAGCTCCTCAGCCTTCCAGCAGGTAAGAGCTTGGCTGCTCCAGCACAGATGGGATTCTAGTCTCCTCCTTTTTATGTGTTTTCATCCCTGCATGCCAACTATTCTGCTTACAGACTTGCTGTACCAATTACTGGAATAATTTTTTTAAAAATTATTTTATATTTCACAAAATCGTAAGGTTTTCATAAAATAAAACCGTTTCCAGCTTGTGCTAACTGCCACCACATAAACTTCATCAAACTCGGACTATAAAAAAAAGCAACGTGTTTTGAGGAAACACCCTGTAACCAGACATAAGACAACACCATCCTATCAAATATCTCAAAAGCATTCAAACACCAAACAACTAAAATGCTGTAACTTCAAAGTAGGTGAGTTTTACATCTATTTCATTAGAGAAGGAATAGAGAGATACAGTGAAAAAGCATGATTGGAGAGGGAATGGATGTCAAAACAGAAAGGAGAACGAGCAAGCCCTCCTTCCGACCCTGTCAGCTCAGGTCATCCAGGCACTATCCCCACCTTTACTATGGTCAGTTCTCACACCTTGAGTATTTCTGCAGTGATGATAAACTCTGTTTGTTTGCCCTCTGATGACTTTGAACTTCCCCGGGATGTTCCCAGCCCCAGGAGATTCCTGAACTTCTCCTTCAGTCCAGAATCCTTGCTCTGAGGCTTTGCCATTGCTGACAAGCAAGCAGCGCTGAGCCCCTGCAAATGCAGAACAAGGTTTTTGTTAAGGGCAGCCCAAGGGGAACCTTTAAGTAGGAAAACACCAGTAACACCTGTCATGACTTGGCTTTTACAAACTGCTCTGGTGTCACAAGCCGTTTCAAACAAGGGAGAAGCCCCACACTAAGGATGAAGCAGCAAGGAGCCTGCGTGCACGGGGAGCCTGTGCTGCTCCTGCCTTCAGCACCTGCATCCTGCAGCAACCCAGGGAACACAGAGTTCTGGGCTACCATTTTCTGGGAGCTCTGAACGGCCAGCACCACCACAGCCCACGCAGAGCAACCACCATTTTAAAACCACTAAGCTGATTTCTGAAGTATAACTGCACACACACACACTTTTTGGCAGTACTCATTCCCAGTCCAAAAGCAGTGGACAAGCACACAGCGCTGTAAAGCAGATGCTGAAAGTAGACAGACGTGAGGCAGGACTTGAGAACTGCAGCGTTCAAACATCCAAATGGTGCCAAGGCAAGGAGAAAGTGGGGAGGTGAGAACAAACACACGCATTACAGCAACAGCACACTGACAGCAGCATCCTTCAGAAACTGTCCCCCCACCTGGCCAACCCGCTGCCCCTCAGGGACCCCCGGACCCAGCCCAGAGCTGGACACCCGCTCCCTGCACCCCTGTCCAGCACCCTGCCCTCGGCACAAAGCTGGCAGCCCCTCAGCTATGCCCTGTGCCCCCAGGGACACACCACAGCCTTCCCCACACCCCGGGCACCTGCCACAGCGATCACTTGTGCTCCCCAGGGACACGGCACTGACCCTGTCTCAGCATCACCAGCGGGCACACCATGGTCCCCAGCCCAGGGGACACACCGCAACCCCTCATACAGCCCAGGGGACATGCCATGGCCCCCAGCCCAGCATCACCAGGGGACACACCACAGCCCCCAGCCCAGTGGACAGGCCATGGCCCCCAGCCCAACACCACTGGGGACACACCGCAGCCCCTCACACAGCCCAGGGGACACACCGCAGCCCCTCACACAGCCCAGGGGACACACCGCAGCCCCTCACGCAGCCCAGGGGACACACCGCAGCCCCTCACGCAGCCCAGGGGACACACCGCAGCCCCTCACGCAGCCCAGGACATGGCAGCGTTCCCCCATGCCCCACGGCCACGCCGGGACCACACCACAATTACCCCCCGCCCCCCAACACCACCACCTCCACCCCGGGACGCGCCACAACCCCTTACGCACACACAACAGGGGCCACCCCACGGGCCACCCCCCCCGTGTCTCCCTGACAGGGGACACCCGGGGACACCCCGCAGCCGGGGCAGCCCCACACCCCTCCCGGGGCACGGCCAGGCCCCGCCTCCCGCTAGGCCCCGCCAGGGCCCCGGCCCCCGCCCCAGGCAGCACCCCCGGCCTGGGCAGCGCGACCGCCGCTCGCCCACCGCCTCACTCACCCGCCGCCCCCGGCCCGGCCCCGCCGCCCCCGGCCCGCGCCCCGCTCCGCGCCGGCCCCCCCGCGCCGCGCCCCGCCCCCGGCGGAAGTCCCGCCGCTTCCGGCGTCCGCTCCCGCCGCGGGGCACGATGGGGCCGGTAGTGCCCGGGGCTGCCGCCATGTCCGCGGCCGTGACCGCCGGCGGTGGGCGGGCGGCGGCCCGACGGCTTGGCAGAGCCGGGGGGGCGGCCGGAGGTACGGGGAGGGGTGACGGGGGCGATGGAGGCATCCCGGGGCGGGACCCCGGCCCGATCCGGGCACGGGGAGCGGGGCCTGGGGGCCTGCAGGCAGCGGGAGCGAGGGCCCAGGCCAGCCGGGCGGCAGGGGCATGGTGTCCGTGTCACGTCCCCTTCGTGAGCCCGGCGTGGCCTGGCGGCTGTCCTGCTTGTGGCACTGGGCGAGGGCCTAGGGATGCATCTTGGCCTCCAGCAGCCTCCTGGGCGTTTGGCACACACATCCCTGCAGTGTGACGTTTTCGCGGCTGGCACCTGTTTCCCAGGCCCTTCCCAGCCCTTCCTTGTCCCGCAGCTGGCCCTGGTTAGGGCTGGGTGAATGGGAAGTGCTGCTACTGGCTTGGGACTACGGGGAAGAGGCGTTCAACCTTCATCAGGATCCCCTGGGTGGTTGCTGGCGCACTGACCTGATGAGCTCTGGTGGGAGGCGAAGGCATCTTTCCCCTGGCCTCAGGTGTGAAAATCTCTCCTGTCTCTTGCAGCGAGCCAGGGTCACAGTGCAGCCGGCATTCCGAGGCGCAGCAGGAGGAGGAAGAGTATTGCCATTGCCTACGAGTCTGGGCAGGGTCATGGTGCCGAGCAGGGGACATCTGAGCCCCAGAGACCACGCTGGGAGCCAAGGGACTGGCAACAGCAACTGGAGCGCATCCGGGAAATGAGGAGGAACAGAGATGCTCCGGTAGATGAGATGGGAGTGGAGAAGTGTTACGACAGCAGCGCTCCTCCACAGGTAACAACACCTTGCTGCCCTGCTCTGGCAGGCAGGCCCATGAAAATATAGCCCCACTTCTGCAGCCCTCCAGTCTCCCTCATCCTCATGTTGCCCCTAGACACTTTGGATGTCTTCAGAACAGAAAAATAAACTCAGGGCACATCAGGACTCTAGCCTGGGACTGGTCCCAGGAGAGGTTACTGCAGAAGCATGCGTATGAGAGAAACCGTTCATCCTGCTAGAGCCTCCTGGTACCAGGCTCGTTGGCTTCAGACAGCCCTTGTGAAATGGCTGTGGATGTTTTCTGAGACGTTCGCTGCTCGTGTTCAGCCTGTGCTGGGCATTAGAGACCAACCATCGACCACAGCTGTGAAAGGCCCTTGTCCTCTGCTTAAACTGCTGCCGGAAGAGTTAGGAAACTGAACCAGGAGTAGGGGCTGAGGCAAAAATAGGATGATTTTGGACTTGGGAGTGAAAACCCCAAGAGTGTATTATGTCAGTGCTGTCTTCTGGGGCAGGCTGACAGGGCATGAAGACATGTCCTTTCTTTTAAAAAAATCTCTGTAGGAGTCCAAGGAAAGTATTTAGCAAGATGGCTCTGTAACACAGAGGAAAAATAGTATGGAGAAAAGGCGAGGGGAACTGAGGAAAAAACTTCCCAAGCTGCTTTTGTGCGCTTCATACCAGCACGTAAGCATAGGTTGGCTTCCTCCCCTTTTGCGGTCCACTTTTAAGGGGATACTGGTTGAAAGGAAGGGCCATGCTGGGATGGCACTGTGCTCCCCAAGCCTGGGAACACAATCAAAGGCCCCAGATGACACCTCCCTCTGCAGGAACCATTTGCATCAGTACAAAAAACAAAGCACAGCGAGGCCATGGTGTGGCGTTGGGATGCAGGGCTGCGCTCTCCGTGCATGGTGCTGGTGTGGGAACATGGAGATAACCCGCAGGCAGGCTCGGTGGAGCAGCGGGAGTTGTGTGCTCCACAGTGACCTGCTGGGCTCTGAGGGGAGGGGTCTCAGAGACGCAGCTGCACAGTTTCAGCACATGTAACGCGGTCCTTGTTGTTGGCATCATGCCTTAGGCTTGGATCCCTGGGGGAAATTACTAGCTTTGATTCCAGATTCAGACAGTGTCACACGCTCTGCAGCCATGTGGGCTGGCACCAAGTGCAGCTGTGGGGCAAAGGGGACTACGGTGCATGATACAGAAATAACTTTTCTTCCCGAGGGAGGCAGGGTGGTTGCTTCCAAGAAAAAGTGGATGTTGTAACCCTCAGCACACACCAGCACTCCTCACACAATTTCCCTGTGCTCGGTCAGAGATTTTTCCTGGTGCACCTGCAGTTTTGTAAACTTTGTAAGAGAGCTGGAGGAAGGATTGTATCCCACGTTGTCCTGGGTCAGTCCAGGTTAGTTGCATCATCCTCCTCATTCTGGTGGGGACAGAATTGCATCTGGGGAAAAATCAATTGAAAAAGAGAAGGTGGGTGGTCTGAACTAAACCCTGCATGACAGCATCAGAGGAACTCTGGGGGTTTGTGCTTCATCTCCCAGTCTCTGTCGTCCCAGTTCTTTAGATTTGGTTTTGTAAGGACCTCACTGAAGTCAGATACCCGGTTCCTGCTGAAGCCTAGTGGGAAAGCAACAAGACTTTCAAAAGCTGCTTAGAGCAGAAGTCTCATGAAAAATCACTGGGTGTTTGTACTTCTGCGTTGTGTGGGGTCTCCTGAGAATCCCATCATCAGGAAAAGCTTTGTCTGGCCATTTGTGGCTAAGCGCTGGCATCTTTGGGTGTGAGATCCCAGCAGACAGTAGCTGATCTCTGACCTTTTACGCACGCTGACTGCTTAGATTGAAGGTGTTTCTTTTCTCCCTTTGTTGTGTGGTAGAATTAAAAGATTATGGATCAGTTATGTTGCAGCCTTCCAGTCTCTTGTAGATAGATGTGGCTCACCCAGGGTAGCTCCATATCATGTACTGGACAGAAGATGGTGTGGGATGGGAGAGCTGAGCCATGCAGGTAGCCCGATCCTCCTGAGGAGATAAAGAGGGGTGTCTCACTCACTGTCTCCTTTTCCTCAGGTTATGCGCTACCAAGTTTTGCTGTCACTGATGCTCTCCAGCCAGACCAAGGACCAGGTGACATCAGCTGCCATGCTGCGCCTGAGGCAGCATGGCCTCACAGTCGACAGTATTTTGCAGATGGATGATGCAACGCTTGGGCAGATCATTTACCCTGTAGGATTCTGGAGGGTGAGTGCAGGATCACAGCAGCGCTGACGTGCACATAGAGGAACCCTCTCCAGCATCCTCTGCTCCCATGCAGCTGCCTGGGACAGCTCGGAGGCCCAGAGGAGAAGCACAAAGTGGGTGCAGGCTTGTCCTTTGCAGGTTGTGCTCACAGCGAGTGGCTGAGCTGACAGCAGGTGATGAAGGCAGAAGGTGGGTGCGAACCACCCCTGAGACACACCCCCAGCCGGTATTCAGCCTGTGTGCCGTGCCCCTTGGTGATCTTGCTCCTGGATTCAAGCTGAAGGCTGTATTTTACCCCAGTTTTAGCAATTTGTATTCACAGCAAGATTGTTGGCTGTGGTGCGTGGAGTGTGCAGGGGAGGTTAGAGCTAATCAGGTCTCAGCATTCAGCTTTCAAGGAGAAATCAAAGAGCTTTGTCCCCCCTCCACAAACTCCAGTGTGTGGCCTCACATGTAATATATGCTCAGGAATGGTTTCTTTTCTGAGCTCTTTGTCTCTTTTCCCTGTATTGGAGGGCAACTTGGATTTTCTGCCTTTCCTCTTGGTTTTCCAGAACAAGGTGAAGTACATAAAGCAGACGACAGCCATCCTGAAGCAGAAATATGGGGGTGACATACCGAGAACTGTGGAGGAGCTGGTGCAGCTGCCAGGAGTTGGGCCCAAAATGGCCCACTTGGCCATGAACATTGCCTGGGACAGTGTGTCTGGGATAGGTAGGTTGGACCCATTCTTTTCCTAAATGCTGCCTGATCCATTCCCCAGGCAGAGGGGAAGCGTCGCAGCTGGGTAAGCTGCCTGCCCCGGGAGTCTGGTAGCCTTGCTTCAGTTTAGTCATCTGCAGAGCATTTGGGTGGGTGAAGGATGTGACTCTCACCCACTCACAGCGGATGAATGGCTATAGAATTCAAGCATGGATCCAGCTATGGTTTTTCCCCAAGTTTGATAGCAGAAATCCCCAAGGGCAGTGACTCCCTCCCCTCCGATGCTGGTAAGCAGTGCAAGTGTTGCAGTGCCTGATTGGGTGGGCATAAAAAGGATGTGCTAGCGGAATAATGCTTTGAAATCTCTTTGGTGTCAAGTGAAAGAGAGGCGGGGGTAATTTTGTGATCTGGAGATAGTTGTAGGATAGTCTGAGGTTATTTTTTTCTAGGGTTGCTTCTGTTGAAACAAATCTCATTTGGGAATTTTGTTTGGCAAGGCGTAAGAGGGCGGAAGCAGGGCTTAGTCAAAATTGCCGTTTGAATTTGTTAATTCATGATGGGTCATAGAAAGAAATGGTCTCGGGTGACCTGTGTCTACAGAATTTCTGATCTGTTTCACTCCTGTGGCAGGCTAATAGGTGACCACAGGTACATTTGTTTATTTGTCACGTTTATTGAACAGAGAGCGTGTAGCTGTAACTTGTGGAGCTGCGTGCTTTACCACTGATGGGCTGGGAGGAAGCCTGCGGTGGAGATGGGCCCAGGCCAGACCCAGGGCAGGTTCATTCCTGCACAATGCCCGGTTGGGGAGCGTGGCTGGCAGCAGAGCTGCCTGCAGTAGCCGGCAGATGGGGCTGGACGATCAGCTGCCCGGCCTGGGGGCCCCTGGGGACAGATTAATATTCCATGTGTATTTTCTGCTTAATGGAGGAGCCCTGGGAAAGCTAGGAATGGTGTCACCTGATGAATGACTGCTGCCGCAGCGAGGTTAGTGCGGGCAGCAGCTGACTCCCGCAGCCCCACTGGTGACAGTCAGCTGCACGAAATGTGGCTCTTGCACTACATTCTACAGCGCTTGGGGTCTGTTGTTCTCTCCCTGCTGTGGGGGAGGGAAGTCCAGAGGGAGCCAAACTAGCCAACTGTTTTCCAAATAATTGTGTGCTCGGTTTTGATTTAGGAGGCAAGACTTAGTCTTCCTGTTTACAGCAATTTCCTGGGTTTTGCCCAATTAGCCATAGAGACAGGTTTATCGCTGCTGATCTAACAATAATATACTTTGCATTCAGAGCTTTTTAGCTCAAAGCACTTTATAAACATTCGTTTAAGCCTCACAAACCCTCTTATGTTGGTAGGTATTATGAAATGTGTTTTCCAGCTGGGTAAACTAAGGGGCAGCGATTGCAACTTGCGTAACATCAGCTGAAACACAGGGAGGAAGAGAACCCTGGACAGGCTGCCCTGTGCCTGCTAGATCAGAGCGTGCAAACCTTTGAAGGAAGGCTGGGTCAGATTGTGTGAGCGTGGCTGCGTGGCATGAGCTATCCATCCCATCTGGCTTTTGGCTCTGGGCCTAGGAAGAAAGCAGCACGTTTGCTCTGCGAGTAAGCCTCCCCTCCTGTTTCACCTGCCTGTTCCTGCCGGCCCCTGGAGGAAGCCCGTGCAGGGCGCTGTACCTGGTGTGCTGTGACAGGCAGCTTTTGGCTGTGCTCTCTCCGTTCAGGTGTGTCTGCCCCCACCTAAACTCTGGGCTCTCCCTTCCTAGCTGTGGACACCCATGTGCACAGGATCACAAACAGGCTGAAGTGGGTGAAGAAGGAGACCAAATACCCCGAGGAAACTCGGGTAGCGCTGGAGGACTGGCTGCCCAGGTGAGGCCTGAGACCCCAGCCTCCTTCCTCCACACCAAGCCCCTCGAGCTAGCTGCAGGAGCTGTGTCTGCACGCAGCCCTGCTTATAGCATTTTCGGTGACTGCGCTTTGGGTCCCTCCTCTTTACAGGGACTAGCCTGCAGGTGTTTCTTCTCTCCCAGGGAGATGCAGCAGCAACATCTCAGCTGCTTGGTTGTTTCCTGGCTATCAGATATATTGATCACCACTAGTGTAGCCGGGTACCTGGAGGCCTTGATGCCCAATTCTTGCCTTGACAAGTTTACCATGACCCAAGCCAGGTGCTTTTCTGCACAGGACCTTGCTGAGCCTAATGGCCACAGCAATATCAGACTGTGGTTGGATTCTGGCCTTCATTGATGCTTAATCTTCAATATCAAATGCCAGCTGACAGGCACTCTGTTGCAGCTCCGCATCTGGCATATGCCTTAGCAGAACAGAACGACCACAGACTCTTTGTGTATCTGTCCCCTGCTCCCCACCCCAGTTCAGAGGGATGAGGAAAGGTTAGGAGGGCTGTTCTTAGTAGCTGGGATCCGCCTCCAGATGCCCTGGGAAGCCAAGAGGAACAGGCAGTAGGCGAAAGGGATCCATTTAAAAGCACGGGCTGTTCTTTAACTCCTCTGAGCAGCTGTATCGGAAAGCTCATGTTTTTTCCTCTCACTACAGGGATCTCTGGAGGGAGATAAACTGGCTCTTGGTGGGCTTTGGCCAGCAGACCTGTCTGCCTGTGAATCCCCGCTGCAATGAGTGCCTCAATCAAGACATTTGCCCAGCTGCTAAGAGACGCTGAGCGATCATCCAGTCTTTGCAGAGCAACAAAGCTGCTTCAGCTCAGCAGAACCCCAAAGCTGAGCGCTAGTTAAAGCTCTGCTTTGCACAGGGCTGGCTGTGTGACTGCAGAAAAACAGGAGACTGCTGCAGCCAGCTCAGCATCTCTTGGGAGGGAGCAGCCGCTGGCAATGGCTGAGCTCTTGAGAGGAAAAAGGGTCTTTCAAAGTACAGCAGTCCTGCTGTGTCAGTGCTAAAGGCTCCAGCCCCCGTGTGAATGCCTGGGCATGCCCCAGCGGAGCAGCAGGCTGTGCCACATCAGGAGTAGCTGGAGAGAAATGCTTTATCGTAGGGGACTTGCTGTTGCTTGTAAATGCACATTTAATAAAGGTGGTGGGGTTTATTTTCCACCCGTGAGGTTCGCTGGCATCTGTACAATGCAGGGCAGGGGGAGGAGAGCATGGATGACCTCACCAAAGCGTAAGACCACAGCAACCAGCCCTGCCAGCCGAAAGCAAGCAACAGCAACCTGCCAAGCTGCCTGCCTGGCCTGGGCGGCAAGGGGCACCACAGTGAGTAAGGTGTAACTGAAGACTTCACAAAGCAGGATCAGAGGAGGCCATCGCCTCGATAAGTGACCTTTGGGGTCCTGGTAGAAGAGCAGAGGGTGATGCAGAGCAGGGCAGGCAGGAGAAGAGCCAGTGTCGCACTCAGTTCTGTGTGTGCCAGCAAGGGTTACAGTGGCCACAGGAGCCAGGCTCATGTGTGCCTCAGAAGCTGACAGAAGGGACACCACCACCGTCCGTGTTTTGTTCTTCAAAGAAAGGGCAGTGCTGACTTCATTGTAGAGCTTCAAAGGAATTACTTCAGCTACTCTTTAAACAGGCAAGGGAGGAAACAAAGTTTATAATGTGCTAAAGAAGGCTGTAATTCCGCTCTGAAGTTCCCTACCAAACAGATGAAGAACGAGCAAATAAGTACTCAGTACATGGGAAAACAAAGTTTATTACTGACATTACAGTGTACATTATGTTTTTGCAATGCAGTTGACAGCCTTATACTTCATTGATTTTTTTTCCAAGTTAAATGTACAGGAACTGAGTAATTACTACTGAGCTACAAGATGTCAGAAATACAGTAAGTGCTTTAACCAGGAGCAGTTTCCATGGACTAAGCAGAGATTAAGATTTTAAAATCTTATCAGTACAGACTTGCACACCTGATTTCTTTTTATCTGCATTCAAAACTACATGCTCTTTTTTTTCCCCCCCCTCAACTACAGTGGCCCAGTCTTGTATGAGAAATGTGGTATTTACAAACAGGTCTTTGCTCTCTGACATGCATCAGAGAATGCAACATTTAGGTCAGTGTTACGGGGAACGCTCTGCCCTGCGCAGACTGGGGCACTGCCTGGGGTTTGGCTATGCAGGCACGGGAAGCAACGTGCATACCATGAAAAAGAAGGGCTCCTTCAAAAGCTTACTGATTTATAGAAGCAAGTATTTTAGGGGCCAAAAAGAGAGCAGGTAATTGTCTTTGAAGTGGGGTAGGGAAGAGGTGTCTTGTTAATGGCAGTCCTGGAGGGGAAGCAAACCTCTCCACATCCTGAGCTACCATCCTGCTGCCAGTCTTGTCACCGATAGCCAAACACCTGCACCAGTTCCTCTCCAAAGTCATTATTTTCAACCTGTTCAGCCCATCAACATTCCTAAAAAGATAACTTTCACAAACGAGAACTCATCTCCTTCACCCCTGAGGCTCTCCATGCTCTCCTCCCAGCCAGCTAATGGCCACGGGCATCAGCTGCTCCACACAGTGAAGCCAAATGTTCTGGCTCTGCTGCTGCGGTCGCACCCACCCGCCGCTGTGCCGAGCCTCAAGCTGCTGCCGAGGACGGCAGTGTTATAAGGCACCTTTTAGTTCAATATTTAGGAAATACACACAGAGCCATTACAATATCCATAGCGCACTGACTAACCCAAAGGCTTGTAGCACAAACGGTGCTGGACTAACGCAGGGCAAAAACCACAGCCATGTGTTTTAAAATAGTCATCGCTGTCCCAGTGATTGTTGCCATTCACTTTTAGCTGAGGAAAGTGGTTTTGTACTCTACTGTCTTGCTGTGCCCAGTCCCTTCCCACTGCTGCCGTGGCATTTGAGCTGAATACTGGGCAGCTGCCACAGCTGGACTCGGGGAGCTGCCGGATCATGGGAGGGAGGGGGCCAGCCCCATCACAGCCGGGACCCTGCCCTGGTAAAACTCCTCTGCCACCTGCGAGAGTGTGATGTAGTTCAGCATAGTCACCTTCCCTCCATTACTTGCCCTTGGCTGTAAATAAGAGCTTAAATGGGCTTAATTTGTAATGCTTTCAGGATACGTGTTTGAGGTCTAACGCCACGAGCAGGGTGTTTCTAAAGGAGGCCACAGAAAGCCCAAGCGACTGCCCATGCCATCACGCCACTGCCTGCTTCATAGCCAGCCCCGCAGGGACCCCGTGGCTTCAGAGGACGCCCTCCCGATGACGAGACGGACTCGGTTATTCCCAAGGGCTGGAGGCATCAAACACCAGCCCAGAAATAACGACCCAGGCGGGACGCAGACCCAGCACCCAGGCACAGCCACCGCTCAGCCCCACTGCCCCAGCGCCAAGCGCACAGCTACAGCCGCATCCCCACGTTCTTCCCTGGAAACATGCTGGGTTGTGCTCACTCTCGGGCCTGTCCAAAGAGGTTTTGTAGCATCTCATGGATCTTGTCTTCCTGCAAGGCTGCTGGAGCTGGGCCGGCAGCACTGCCCCTTGCACCACGGGGCAGGACTGGCCCCTTCCCTGCCTTCCCCTGCTGCTCAGCGCTGCATCGACAGCTGCAAAGGGTCAGGCCTGTGGCATTTGGGCTGTTGGGTTTGGGGTTTGTTTTTAAATCCTGCCCTCTCTCCTCTGCAGAGCTGTTGGGGATGAAAAAGGGGCTTTTATTGCTGGGGCAGAAGTCACTGGTGGGGAGGGAGGTTCCTAAACTAACTAAAAACATATGGGACTTTGTTAAAAAAAATAAAATAAAAATGACAAAACAAACTTTTCCATCCAATAGCAAAGCCAACAAGAGCGATTTACAGCCATTGTCCATTTTCCCGTCGTGTGAGTAGTTGATGCTGCAGACGGGGTGATGGGGAGGGGGTGCCAGGTACAGCCCACCCTGCGGGCCCCCACCACTGCGGGGCATAGGGCCATGAGACAGGGGCACAGAGCATCCCATGGGGCTCAGTCTGGGACACCCACAAAACCAAAACAAACACCCCAAATAAAAAAGGAGAAAAAAAAAAAGTAATAGAAGCCTAAATGATACAGGTAGGAAACAACAGTTAAAACTCTTCCAGTCCTTTCTCATAGGAACGGGGGATGGCAGGCAGCCAGAGCAAGCAAGAAAAGGAGCTTTGGTCACATTTGTCTTATGAGAATCGCTGGTGAGTAACAATAATAACAATAATAATAATAAAAAATAAAAAAAAAAAGGACTTTAAAATACGCCTTGTAAAAGCAACCAGTGAAGAGCAGAGCACAAAGCATCTCACGTGGACACTGAAGGACAGGGCGTAGGCACCTCAGAAACGTCCGAGCTGAGGCAGGGGCAGGAGAGCGGCGGACGGCAGCCACCAGGCAAGGTTCAGAAATTGCTGAAAATCTCTCGCTTCTTGTTCCAGTCCATCTGCGGAGCTCTCTTCTTCACCCGCTTGGCCCGCACCTTCTCCTTGGCCTCGGCAGCCGTGGGGCTCAGGGTCAGACCGCTCTCCTCAAAGGGGTCCTTCTTCTCTGCATCTCCATCCTGCATGGAGAAGGGAGACAAGAGGTCAGCCCACGGCAGCGGCCTCACCGCCGTGGTGTCCCACAGCGTCTCACCCCACGTGGCCCCGTGGGGCAGGAGGTGTATCCTCCAGCGTGCACGGTAAGCGAGAGTGCAGGGTGGCTTTTCACTGTCAGCATCCATGTGGCCACAGAATTTTGGGGGGTGGGGGTGGGTTGTGGTGGTTTATTTTTTTTCCTCCCACCCGAAGAATGTGTGGCTGCCACAGCTGGAAGTGAAAAAGCAGAAACACAGAAGCTGCTGCCAGCGGGAGAATGAGCTGCTCCGCTTGTCTGCTGCAAAAATGAAAAATAAGCCCCCGGTGTAGGCAGAGAGCAGGGATGAGGGAGCAAACGGTGAGCCTCAGGGCTCGCAGGGAAGGGCTGTGCCAAGGCCCCCCGTGCCCACCTGTGGCTAACTGGGGTGGGATGGGGCGCGAGGAGGGCAGCAGTGCCTGCCTGTGTGCCCACCCAGCTGGCTCTGCCCACGGACGCCCACGGGCACCAGGCAGAGCAGTGTTTGCTTTGGGAACTGTATGGAAAACAGCATCTTTCCATCTGCTTATTACAAAGATACTGTTATTCTAAAAGAAAAAATAATCAACTTTCCTTTCTAAAGTCACTGCCAGTGCCGCGATGTGCCCTCAACCAGAACCCCCCTGGTGCTCCTCCACTAACCCCAACCCTCCTGCTCCTGCAGCGGGTGAAGGGGCCACCACATCCTCGGGTACAATGAACGTCCTAGCCAAAATGCCTTTACCTCGTTGCACCCCTGCTGGGGCCGGAGCCAGCACTGGGTCTCCAAGCCCCTCAAACCCCACTGGTCTGGGAAGCATCATCCCTGCGGGGACGTGGCTCATCAGAGCTGGTTTCAGCGGGCAGCACGCTCCGTAGCAGGCTCAATCTAAAGCTCCTGCTTGACTGATGGCACCTGTGCCGAGGCTTTGCCAGCGCCTGGTCGGGGTGCCAGGCAGGGCAGAGGGGGTTGCCCCAGGAGCCGGGCTTGGGGAGAGGCGGCTGCACCACGGAGCTGCACGGCCACGCTCCACAAGCACCGCGCTCATGTCTGTAGTGGGCAAACATACAGAATCATGACCTTCAATTTAAGGAAACATTTTAAAGCCCGCCTGCGGCACCGCTGCCCTACCACGCATGCGGAACTCCAAAATCATGATTTCACAGACCCTGCTGATAACCATGGGCGAGTCTTCCACCAGCGCGGCAAGATGATGGCTCCAGCTTTGCTCTGACTTAATGAACACAAACTGAAGGAGGTGGTGGCTTGAATAAGCACACCAGGCTGTGAGCTGGGGGCACGGCCACCTTGCCACCCCCTGGGACTCTGGTTGCTAGTGCAAAGGTGGGACAGTGATCCCTGAAACAGCCCAAAGGTGACTCCATGGGAGGAACTGCTGTGCTTGGGCACCAGGACACAGCCTGGTTTTCCAAAGGCAGAAGCCACTGGATCAGGACATGTATTATTTAATGCTCAGATAGAAACAGAGATGCCAGACTGCAGGCGTTTGGCCACAGCTCTGGGACGCAGCTGGTGTTCGAGATGTTTCAGAGGCTCTGGGAGCTCAGAGGAGGCTGCGTGAGCACTTGCTGCCGTCAGGCTCCTGCTCCCAGCCGTCTCGGGGCAGGGGGCAGTACCAGCACCAAGAACCAGCAGGGACACCCCCCCCCAGGGTCCCTGCACAGAGACATTCCCCTACTTTTAGCAGAATCTCATGCTAAGGATACATTTTTAAGTGCTTTAGAAAGCTCCTACTTATTATTTCAAGAAAAAGAAAAAAACTCTGCTAAATTAATAACACTGAGGGAATACCAATCCATGCCTTGTGTTTTATTTTGGTCGCTTGCTCGCCTTGCACAGTGAGGTCTGCCTCTTCTCTGGCCCTTCGCTGCGGCATTCAGCCAGGTTCCACCAGCAAAACAGCCCCAGCCCTGTGGCCACCAAACCCACACTCCTCCCAGCTTGAGCAGCTCCTTTAAACACCAATAAATTCACCGTGCTCCAAGCAAAAAGCAGCTTGGCTTTTTTAAATTTTAGCCTGCCTTGTTCCTGTTAGCAGCACTTGAACCTCACAGCTCAGCTCCTCCTGGCTTCCCAGCCTAGCCTCCTGCCCTGTAGCTCGTCAGTACAATTACACTGAAGATCCACAACTCTTGTAGGCATCCTTTCATCTTACACCTCCTTTCAAACTATTAGAGCATGAGTCACTGCCCGACAAAGTGCCAATTAACTTGTTGCCGTTACCCCTTGACGTTCTGGGCTGCTCCGGGCTGCCCGGCTTGGGGCAGCACCATCTCCTCCCCGAGGTCACGATGCCTGAAGGGATGAGCACGGAGCATGCGTGAGTGCTCCCAGAGCCGGGACAGAGCAGCATCCGCACCCTCGCAAACCCCATCTGTTAATATATGGGACATCTGCTGCTGCTGGCCAAGGCCACGCGACGCCACGAGCTTGGCTGTCCCCTGGGCAAAGGGGGGAAAGGACATCCCTGTGGCAGCAGCTCGTGGCATCTGTGCCGAGGCTTTGCCAGCGTCTGGTCGGGGTGCCAGGCAGGGCAGAGGGGGTTGCCCCAGGAGCCGGGCTCGGGGAGAGGCGGCTGCACCGCGGAGCTGCACGGCCACGCTCCACAAGCACCGCGCTCACGTCTGTAGTGGGCAAACATACAGAATCATGACCTTCAATTTAAGGAAACATTTTAAAGCCCGCCTGCGGCACTGCTGCCCTACCACGCATGCGGAACTCCAAAATCATGATTTCACAGACCCTGCTGATAACCATGGGCGGGTCTTCCACCAGCGCAGCAAGATGATGGCTCCAGCTTTGCTCTGACTTAATGAACACAAACTGAAGGGGGTGGTGGCTTGAATAAGCACACCAGGCTGTGAGCTGGGGGCACGGCCACCTTGCATCCCCCCCGAGGGTCCCAAGCCCTGGACCAGCTGCCTGGAGGAGTTACGGAGCCATCCCAGCAGCGCGGCCACCTCTGTGCTGGAACCAGGAGCTGCCGACAGCTCACAGCTCCGTTTCGTGCACATCTACAGTGCAAGGGATGAAAGCAAACTCTGGATTTTTGTTTGCTGGATGGATACAAGGGTAGTCAAGTCCGAGAGCCGAAACTGAAAATGCACCGTTACATGGTGCCATAAGGCAGGCATGTACCTACAGCGGTATGTAAAAGGGAGGGGGGACATCTGGGGGTTTTACCTCTGATTCCTTCCCAGGACTCTGAAGGTCGCTGTGAGATGAAGACGTGGATCCTCCATTCAGCTAGTGGAAATGAACATGTTAGTTCCATTTGCACAAAGACAGAATTAGAAAAAAAATTAAAAGCTAAGCAGAAAAATGCTCAGTCCTGGTGGGGATGGACATCCCAGCTGCCCTGCCAGGCAGAGAGCAATGCCTGGCTTGTCCTGGGACAGGAACAGAGCCTGGAGAGGGGGGTCCTGCTGAAGGGACCCTGCACACACGTGTGCCCACGCACATGCATGCACACATGGGAGCTCCCTGGGATTTGCTGGCAGAGCCGCTCTCTCCCACCAGGCAGAGCGCAGTCCCTGTCCTGCCAGCGCCTCCCCACTCCATCACGGGGGACAGTGATGATTAAATGGGGCTGAAACCAGCCTTGTTCAACCCCTACATTAAATCTGCAGCAGGAAGCAACTGAAATCAGCCAGCAGCAGTTAAGCTGAGATAAACGAGCCTTGGGGACATCAGGAGCATCCCTCTGCTCTGCAGGCTGGCAAGTCATTCTGACAGGCTTGTGTGTCACTGGAAGGAGTCAGGGAAAGCTGGCATGCCAGGAGCCTGGCCTCTCACCCCTGATCCCTCTTGCTCACTCCAAAACCGAGCTGCCCCAGGATGCTGCCCAGCCACCCCTGGAGCAGGCAAGTACTCACCTGAGTCTGTGCGGATCCGTTTGTCATGGGCTGAGGCACCACACCTATGGACCACACAGGCAAAACACGTGGTAAACACACTCAGCTGGGATTGCTGCCCTTGGGTCCCAGGCAAGGCATCCCTCAGCATCGCCCACCCGGCCGTGCCGAGCCTGCCTTCTCCCCTGCCCACCCCACCAGCTCAGTGTGTCCTGTCTCTTGCCTTTGCCCTGTGCTGCTTCCCAGCCCAGGCAGAAGCCTGCCTGTCCCCCTTTCTCCCCCTTCCAGAACCAAATTCTTTCCAATATCCCTGATTTCACCCTGTTTTCATCAGAAGAAAACACCTTCCAGGAAGAGAGCCAAGTCACCTTTTTCTATAAGCACTAACTTCAGCGCACTCCCATTTGTTTTGACTGTTTAGTAATTTTTCTTCAGGAGCTGTTTAATCAGAAATCTTAAATAACAACCCAATGTTCTTCACAGAAAGCAGCATCTTGTTGGTGTCACAACTGTGTGGCAACCTCCTCGCTCCCCAGGTACCCTCGCATCTTTTTTGCTCACTTTTGACGATTTGTACTACTAATATTCCACACGATGGCAAATTCTACACAGATAAGCTACCAGTCACCACGATCAAGCCATTGCTAATGGCATTACCACATCTCATCCGTCCCAGGCTAACAGATGTGTTAACTGTGACAGGATTAATAACTGAATTATGTCGAGCATGAATGCTTCTCAGGGCAAGGCCCTCGCTCTGTGCATCTCTCCGGCAGAAGACAATGATGTGGATGCACGTTGCTGCGTAACCCGAAATCCAGCAAAGCAGGCACGGCGCAGGGTGCCAAGCACAGCCTGCACCCGCACGAACGCCGGGCGGCTCACGGAGCCACCAGCCTGCCCGCACCACCTACAGACCCTGCTGGGCTTTCCAAAGGACCCACGTGGGGGCTGCACCAGTGCGAGCTGCAGGGATTCCTTGTGCCAATCACGGCACCTTTGCGTTTAAGAAAAATAAAGCCAAATCATAATTTTGAGAGTGTGCTGGTGCAAAAGCCTCAGTTAGGGTGTCGGGATCCTGGAGTGTTTTACCATACCGCATGTCAGACTTGTGTTTACAGGACGACAGGCTCTGAGCAACAGTCATCAGAAGGAAGTCAGCTCGCAGCAGAAATGATACTAAAGCTTCTGGCATCATAAGAAGCTAAAAGATAATGTTATTAAAACGAGAAGCAAGCTTCAAGTCACAAGCAATATTAAAATGGAACTGGACTTTAAAAAAAGTGATTTCAAAATTTGGCACGTCTGGAAATACTTTCATATTTCCTTAATTCTGAGAAGCACCCAGCTCTTAAAATACACTCATTGGCTAAAACACTGGGGTGCTTAGGATCAGCTGTAAGACTTCGAAGGTGTCAGCTTGAGGTCAAAGCAGTTTGATTAAAGAGTGCAATTATTATTTCCTCTTATCCTGCCAACAAGAGAATTCACCAGAGCACCGTGTCACCAACACACGTACTGTCACCAGCCAGGCAGTCCCAGTCCCTGATCTCTGACAAATGCGTCAAGGTGGCAGTGAGAGCCGCAGGGCCAAGGCGGGGGCTCGAGCACCCCCCGCACCCCCCGCGGTGGCCCTAGCTGCGTCCCCACCCCAGGGAACAAGGGCTCCTTTATGGCTCCTGCCAGCAGACAGCTCTCGCCCCAGCTCCTCCTCGAACCCATGCAGAGCATCTGACACCGCTTTCGCCCCGTGCGCTCCGGCATTGTCTGACCCATTTCTTTGGATAAATCTCCCCATTGAGCATCCGAGGGAGCAGGAGCGCGGAACAGATAAGGAACAGCTGTATTGGGAAACAGAGCTCCCCATTCAGCCGGGGCAGGACGGGCTGGGAGCGCCCCTCTCCCTCCCCACCCGGGAGCTGCAGCACAACAGGTTGGGGAGTGGACGGGCAGCTTTCTCTGCCAGGTTTCAGCAGCGAGGGAAGTATTTCCCACAACAGCCACCCTTCTGATCGCTGTGGCGTAAAACCCTTCCCCTTGCATGCACACAGTGTTTGCTCTGGTATGTCTCGATGCACCCTCAGGCTCCTTCACCAGAGCAAACAGCAATGGGGGATTTATGGCACTCTCCCTCCCCAGATCCCAGCTCAGCCCCCTGGGCAGACCGCTCTGCTCACCCGGACCCTGGGGGTCCCCGGGCTCTGACACCAGGCACCCCCTCGCCCAGGGGGGCGGGTGGCCACCGAGGGGCTGGCAGCATTGCCAGAGAGGCTTCCCAGCCCCAGCCAGATGGGCCGGTCCCATCCGAGCATCCCTCACGGAGCACGCAGCTCCCCCCAAATCCCACCACCCTCTACTTGGCAGCAAGTTCCTAAGTTAATTATTCACCGTGTAAAAATAACAAATTGGGTTTTGGCTAGCTTAGGAAGTATTCTCACTATTTATAAATAGCTGGGTGGTGCTCAGGAAACTACCAAGGGATGAGACAGAAGGGAAACATGACTCCCTCGCTTCTGAAATCCCACCCATGCCACGGTGAGTCATGGGAATAGCATAGGGTCACCCAGGGAAAGCAAGGTCTCACCTTTGGTGTGCTCCTCTGTGGGGGTCACCCCCAGCTTCTTAAAGTAATCATCCGTTTCGGGGTCCACCACCAGCAGCCTGGCTTCATTCTCCCTGGACTTAATGTGGGACACCACCTCCGAGTGCCGCAAGCCTTCCACATTTATGCCATTCACCTGCAAAGCAACAGCATCAGAGCCCAAGTCTGTGGCCTCTGCTGCAGAGATGCTAGTCCCAGCCCACAGACTCCCAAGCAGCCTCCTCATCCCCTAAGGCAGGGGTCCTCAAACTACGTCCCACGGGCTGGATACGGCCCCCCAGGGTCCTCAACCCAGCCCCCAGTATTTACAGAACCCCCCGCCAGGGGTTGGGGGGGGAAACCAAGCAGCCGCAGATGACCTCCTGCCCCTTCATCCATGCGCCGGCCCCCTGGTTAAAAAGTTTGAGGACCCCTGCCCTAAGGGATGGGATTTTCCATTTTTTAATTTCCTTTGAGATGACAGGAAGGCTACAGGTTTTTTCCTTCCCCCTCTCAAGCCAGCCATGGCCTCCTACTGCCCCCCCAGCCTACTCGGTGCCTTTTCGCCAGAGCATCCCTCGTGTTACTGCACACCTCTGCCCCTGCCCGAGCATCCCTCGTGTTACTGCACACCTCTGCCCGAGCATCCCTCGTGTTACTGCACACCTCTGCCCGAGCATCCCTCGTGTTACTGCACACCTCTGCCCGAGCATCCCTCGTGTTACTGCACACCTCTGCCCGAGCATCCCTCGTGTTACTGCACACCTCTGCCCGAGCATCCCTCGTGTTACTGCACACCTCTGCCCACATCCCACACATGTCCATTGGGGATCAAAGACCCCAGGCTCTGCCACCACCTGAACCACCCAGGTCCTGCCAGAACACTCTTGCTCTGGCTGCCCTCTGCAGCCATTCCGGCCTTCACCTTGGATGTGCCCCAGGTATCTCAGGATGCTGCAACCATGCACACAGGCAGCGGCCTGGGTGCCACCAGTGCATCCTGCTCCCCGTCCCTGCCCAGGCGACTGTGGCATCACCACACCATTGTTCATCCCTCCATGATGGAAAACTGTGGATTTCCCATGTCCCCAGTGCGTGAATCCCCACGCCTGCCACATGGATTCATTTCTCCCTTCCCTGCATGCGAGCTAGGACCTACCCAGGGAACGTGATCTCACGCTGCCAATCGTTCCCTGCAGCGAGGGGACAATCGTGATTTCGAGGCACTATTCACAGCGGGGAACAACTCATCCTTTGTCCCGCAGGAGAAGGTCTCTGCACCGCCCAGCCCCTCAATGCTGGACCTGCTTTTGTGTGACAAACTCTTTTCAGTGCTCCAGCCCATCTCTGGCAAAACTCAACCCACCCTCCGCTGCCCGCCCTGCCTTCAGCATCTGAAGGTGCCTGTCCGCAGCACAGTGCGGCCATGTGCTAATTCAGCCTGGACTGGGAAGGGCAGAGGGTGCTGGTGATGCAGAGACCACCAGGAGCGGCACAGCCTCCTCCTCTTAAAAACAGCTACTCCATTCCTACAGCCTTCTGAAACAAATCAAAGACTTGAGAAATCCGCCTAGCACAGAAATGCCTTCGTTAGGAGAAGCGGACAGCACATTTTGTTTATTTTCCTAAGCCACACAGAACGCTGTAACTGCACGTTACACGCCTGCTCTCCTGCAGGGCCATGGCTGTCCAGGTTCACCAGCATCAACACATTTTTATTCCTCCTCCGCCTGCAGACAGACAGCTGCCTTCTCCCGTGCCAGACCCTGAAGCGCAGAGCACACCGATGCCAGAGCTGGGGACCGAGCCCGGGAGTGAGGTGACCCCAGCCCAGCCCCTTCCCTGGGTGCTGAGCTACACCAGGGTGGCACTGCCCCAGCAGCACCCAGCACGCTGCCACCAGTCCCAGCAAAGTGGGACAATGGACAAGGCTGGTCCTGGCCCAGCCCGGACCCTCTCACGGCAAAGTCAGAGCTGCTTCGAGGCACAGATGAGCAGCACGGCTCCTCTGGGTCATGCCGAGGCTGTCGGGGGGGCTGAAGACCAGCAGGAGGGTCTCCAGCCCTGTGAGAGCCTCGGCACGACCCAGGGGAACTGGCTGCTCCTCCTCATCTCAACAAGACAAGGCAGGTGAACGCTGCAGAGCCTGAGCTGGGCCAGCTCCAAACTTCGGGCTCCCCATTGCATTTGGGACGCCTAAACACAAATGTGGGGCAGAAGCAGGTCCTGAGGGCCAGGACACGGCTGCAAGGGTTGGGATGGAAAGGGAACCCCCTCCCCAGGCTTTGCATCTCCCTCTGGCTGCCAGCAACCTCAGCTGCTGGCTGGTAACCCTGCTCCATCCTCCTGCCGCTCCCGATCACCCTGGTCCATGCCCAGTGCTCACCCCTGGTTGAGCTCGGCCAAGCAGCACAGGGCTGCTCTCCCACCACCCCGGCACAGGGCTGGGGGGCATCAAATATTTATCAAAGCCCCAAAGAGCCGGTACGGAGGGGATTGGGTTTCCAAGCTCACCAGCTCACCCCTCGCTGCTTTGTGTGTGCCAGGCGCTCTGCCAAGCACCAATAAATAAATAACACAACCCTCGCCGTGACACCGCGCTGCCAGGAGCCGCCGCCACCGGCACCCCGCTCCCAGCGCCATGCTGCTCCCACCATTAAACTTTCAGGTGCTGGGAAGAGGCAGCAGCTCCCACCGGCTGCGGAACAGTTATTCACAGGGCTAGAAAGCAGGCGAGTGCTTTGGTCTTAGTACTTCCCCAACTTGCCCAGGACACCGGTGCTTTCTGCCAGGAGCACGAGCCCCGTTCCCCCTCTGTGCCGGCAGCGAGGGCCACGGCTGGGTCCCTGCGGGAGGGTCTTGGGGTTCACCCTCCCGGGGAAGGGCCACGCATCACCCCAAGCAGGGGACATCCACTGCTCCTGCAGTGAAAGGGGTGATGGTGGCCATGCCCGAGGCACCGGCCGCTGGATCAGCCCCTGCCTGTCCCTCTGCCCAGGCATGGGCAGCTCTGGACCGGGGAGCCTCGTTCTTCAGGAAAAACATGACACAAACAAGCCAAGGGAGGGTGATTTCCAGCCCCACCAAAAATTGTGCTGTCCAGCACTCGGCAACCAGGAAGATGCTTCCAAGAGCAATTTCCCCCTCGCTATCTTCTGCAGTTTTGTGTCATAAAACCTCTGCAAAGCTTTTTCCAGCCGCCTGCCCGAGTGCATCAGCACCGCTCTGCCCGTGGCAGGACGCAGACCGGAGGGTGGCTGGGCAGGGGGCCACCCCCTCCCCAGCACCGGCAGTGGGATGGGTCCCACATGTCCCCATGACCCCTTCACTGCAGTGGGCAGATCCAGCTCCAGCACCAAGTGCCATCAGGCTATGCCACCGACTGCGGGGCTCACTGTGCTGCAGCAGGGACATGGGCACCCACCAAGCACCCAACCTGTCCCTGGAATCCCGCTGCCACCCCCGAGCCACCCAGACGGGCGCAGGGGCAGCAGCTCGCCTGCTCTGACCCTCCTCTGTGCCCGCAGCATCCAGATTTCAGTGCTGGCAAGTGCCTGCGCTGAACGAGCTGCGGAAGGGCCACAAAGCCCCTGCTTAAGCACCCGCACGAGTCTTACAGATTACAGAGGAATCCAGAGGGGGGATCTGATGGAAGAAGTCATGGGACAGGGCGCTGTTTTGGCTTCAGGCTTCCCAAGGGTCCCATCCCTTCTGCCACCCCTCTTCCCACCTGCCAGAGGGGAACAGGACCCAGCTGGGGCAGGATTGAACACCCCTGCGTGGCACACACTGAGGGAAGCCCGAGGGCAGGGAGGTGCTGAGCCCCCGGAGGTGCTGAGCCCTCGTGCCGTTACCTCCACCAGGCGGTCCTGGGGCCGCAGCCCCGACCTGGAGGCCGGTGAGTCAGGGTCGACCGAGCGGATGAACTGCCCCGGCCGGGACTTCTCGCTGTGCAGGTTGAAGCCGTAGCCATTGGGGCCTTTCTTCAGGTGGCAGAGACGTGGGCACAGCTCCTTCTGTCCGTTTAAATCCTGAAGAACAGAGGAGGGGGTTGGGGGGAGAGAAAACACAGCCGTTAATTTATAGGTTTGGGTTTGCTCTGAAGCAGATGCAATCGTAAATAAAGCTACCAAGGAAGCACCGTATCTGCGCCCTGTCCTCCCAGTCCCCTGAACGGGGACAGGTTAACAAATGGATTTCCTCTCATTGAGTCTATTTTAGAAAAGCAATTGTCCAAAACCATTCCAGAAAAATTAAAACAAAACAAAAAGTGCATTTCCTTCGCCAGAAGCAGCCCAGACAAAGTCCACCCAGACGCCCAGAGCCCCCTGGCAGCAGCCAAGCCCCGCAGCTCCCGGCAGAGGGACCCAACCTGGGGGCCCAGGCACAGCACACCAGTTCACCCAGGCACTGGATTAACCTTAGTTATTTATTTAAGGCAGCGCTGTGCCCTCGGTCCTGGTGACATCAGCATCACCCGCAGCTACAATCACCTCCCAGCGGAGAGGCTCTGGGGGCCAGGGCGACGGACCCCACTGCTGCCAGCTCCCTGCAGCACGGGAAGGCTGAGCTTGGCATAGGACGAATGGTTCAGGAGCACGTAAGGAGTTTAGTGCTTTCCCCCGACAGCCCTTGGCAGATGCTCCTCAGGAGCAACAAACACCAGTTTTTCTCTGGGTCTGCGTGAGCCATTACGCTCCCTTGGATGCTGCTCTCCCCACCAGCCCACGGACGGGGCAGCACCGGCTCACAGCACAGCACCACGTCCCCGGTGAAAGCCACCTCGGAGATACAGTTTTCATTTTCATCTGTGGTTTAAGGAGAGCCATCCCCTGTGGCTGAGTTTTAATCTTTCATTAAAAGAAATGCTGCGCCGCTCCCCTCCTGCTAACAGACCGTATTTTTTTCAGATCACATTTACAGTGAAATCTCTTACAGCCTTTCGTTTCAAATTAAAAACTCAGGCAGCAATTTCCTCCACGTTCCTCTCTCAGCCAAAAGGCACTGCGGAACACCAAACCTGCACCCCCACCTCCTGCCACGTGCCCAGAGATGTCCTCCCTCCTCCCGCAGCTCCGGGCTCCTACACGCCATGCTGGCACTACCCGTGCCAACAGCTCCTTGCACTGGCAGCACCTTGGGCTTCTTTCTGCAAAATACCATCAATAATGCTTAATTTATTTTTTTTTTGCTTGAATTGCTTAAAATGTTGCTCCCTCTCCAGGAAGGTGGCAGGAGCTGAGGGCACCCGTGCCTGATGCCCAGGAGATGATGCCTGGCCACCACCAACGTGAGGGACCCCACTGGTGATGCCAAGTGGCTCCAGCTGCACATGGACCCTGCATGGCAAGAGCCAAACCAGCCAAAGGACGTTTCCCGCTGCCACCGTGGAGCCGGACTACCCGCAGGTCCCTGCGTGCCCCGGTGACACAGGGAATAACTGTTTGCAATGACACGAGACGATTTTTGGCCACTGAGAGTCACGGGGGGGGCAAATACGGAGGGCAGCCAAGAGCTGAATGGATTTGCCAGCACTTGCTGATGCCCCAGCTGCCTTGGGGACAGCGGTGACCCACAGCCGGGGTCGGTGCCTAATGCCCAGCACAGGCACAAGCCGATTACCGGGCAGCCGGGCACTGCTGGCGAGCTGCCGGCTCCTGCCACCGGGACCGCCACGGCTAAGTCACTTCGGGGGCTGATCCCATCTCCTTCATCCTCTCGAAGAAGGGATTTTCTGGAGGAGCACCAGGTGGGGGGACACAGAGCGGTCACCCCCCCATGCTGAGGAACAACTCTGCCACATTGCCCCTTCGGCATGGCCACGGAGCCAGCGGCTGCCAACGGGGATGGAGGGAGCAGCCCCGCAGGCCCCTTCCCCGCCGGGGGCACCGCGTTAATGCAAATGGCAAAACACGACTGATGTTGCTCAGCACATGTCCCTGTCCCCAGCTGGGTCCCCCACTTTGCAGAGCTCAGGGCCAGAACATCGCCCCTCAACCTGCGCTGAGCACGGGCACCTTTGGCCACGCGGATGTCCCCAAGCCCAGGTGATGCTGCTGGCAGGGGACAGGGGCCACAGGGCAGCCGCAGGGAGCAGATGACCAGAGATAAACCCAAATAATCCCAGCAGGAAACACCCGCTTCGTGTTGCAGGGAGCACGTGTCCCCGTGCCGCAATCTGTGACCGCTCGGCAAGCGGGGGGTCCGGACCCCTGCCCTCTCCCCCAGCACCAACTGCCTCTTGCAGGTTTTAATGCAACAGGGAGAGACCTGGGGTGGGGGTGAGACCCGGGGACAGGATGAGGGGAGGCAGAAACCCACCACGACTGCTTCACTGTGGGGACAAACTCCCCCTCACCCCATCCCGCACTCGCTCCAGCTCGGTGGGATGCAAATAGATCTCCCAGCATTGCTCTTAGGGAATACCCGGGATGGTGGGCTCCCAGTGGGCTGGAGGAGGTCAGGGGATGACCCTGGCGTGACTGCAGCCCCCACCCCCTGTGGCCCTTCGTTGGGAACACAAATGCAAAAAACCCACCTTTCTGCCCCATCACTTCAGGCTGTATTTTTCCAAACCGCCTCCTCCCGTTCTCTGCAACCTGCTTCCCCACACAGAGCTCATCCGAATGCAGCCCCTGCAGGGACAGCCTGACCCCCCCCCCCGCGGGCCCCCCGCCCCACCGAGCCCCATAGCAGGGAGGTGAGAGCAAAGCCCCCCCCCAGGGCCAAGCAGCAGCAGCACTTGGCAAGCCCTGGCCAAAGCAAGAGCTGGAGCTGCACTCACCTGCACCCACCGCTCCCCCTGCGCCCGCTGCTCCTACCTGCACCCCCTGCACTCACCTGCACCCGCTGCACCCACCGCTCCTGACTGTGCCGCCTGCACCCACCGCTCCTGCCTGCCTGCACCGGCACACACTGCCTGCGCTCTCCCACACCGAGCAATGACATCGGTCCCAGACCCTGGAGGCAAAAAGCAGGGGGAGTTTTGTAGCTGCCATGCCCAGAGGGAATGAAGGTGGATGGGGACTCAGGACGGGCTCGATCAGTTCAGTCCTAGCATCTGGGAAGGAACAGAGATGTGAGGTGACCAGTGCTTGCTGGACACCAGGTCAGAGCTGCCCGCGATGGCTGCTCTAGCCCAGGATGGACACCCCGGGCACCCCGACTCCTCGGAGCCACAGCACCAACATCCTCAAAAAGTGCCTGCAAACAAGGGCCATCAGCAGATATCGGGGTGCGCCTGGGTCAGCTACAAACCGCACCTGAAGCCTTACAGAGATTAACTCGGCCATGCAGGTGTGTTTATAAAAAAAAAAAGCACAGAGGGAGCAGCAGGAAAACCCTTACCAACTGCTCAGGCTGCAGCTGAGCCTGCAGGGTGCACGGATGCTACCCGGGCAAGTTGTGGGGGGAAAAGAGACCCCCAGGCACCTGCCTGGGGAGATGCTCTTGGCATCGACACCTCAACGCACAGATCAGTTCTTCGAAGGGGAAAAAATAAAAATAAAAAATCATCCGTGCAACATCCACTGATCAACAAAACCCAGCTCCTGCCAGAACGGGCCAAGGCTCCCAAAGCGCCTCTGGTACCTGCCCAGCCGCAGCCAGCACCAGCCCCGCGCCCGTGCCCCCTCCCTCCCCAGACTCAGCACGCCTGTGGTTTTCCCATGGCCCCGGCGCAGCCGGTTCACCCTATCTGCAAACATTTCCAGCTTGCCTCCGAGCTCTCCAAAAACCGAAGAAAACAGGAAATGATTCAACTGGCCGAAGAGGGTCGGATCTGCGCGACCTTAAAGGATGCCGGGGGCTCTGCGCAGCCAGGGAAAAGGGGGCACGTCTCGCAAGCAGAGGGGAACATGTCTGGAATCACCTATTCGGGCTTAAAAAGGACCTTTTGAAACCATTTTCCTCTTGCTCCATTTTTACAGGGTCAGAGTGCCAGCAGCCGTGTGGAAGCACTGAGGAAACACTGCGCTGCAGCTGCCGTCCCAGCACGGGGATCCCGGGGCTCAGCACTTCGGGGGATCCCTCGGGATCACCATGAAATCAAATTACTCAGTAAATAAACTACACAGGGGGAAGCTTCATCTGCAGGATCTCTGTGGCTACGAGGGCAGTAATCGGTGCTGCGTCCTATGCGGCCTTCCTCTGCTTTCACCACAAAATCCTGAATTCGAGGTTCTTAACTGAAATGAATTCAAGATCTTAGTTTAAAAAAAAAAAATTACGAAAAAAAAAAGCCAATTCAGCATCTGTTCTGAGCAGAAATCCTTGGGCAAAACTGCTTATCCTCCCACAGAGATGATCCGGGGCTTTTGCTGGGCTCATAAACCTCCCGACTAACGCAATCCTTGGCCACTAAGAAAAAAGAGGTCTTAGACCACAACTCTGCAAAGCCCCTTTCTGGGATTAAGCAAACACAGGCGCTCCCCTCGCCTCACCCAGAGCCGAGCACATGCTCAAACACTTTGCACTTATGTGCGCTGTTGACACGGAGCTGCTGCCTCTCTTGCCAGCTCGGCTATTTATTTTCTTTTCGACCGGTGCCAACGTTTCCCTGGTTGTGTTCTGGGAAGATATTTCCAAAGCTCCCGGGGGGATTGTGCCTTTGTGAAACCCAAGCGCTGTGACCAAGCGTTCCCTGTAAGAGTGGCACGTTATCTGGGCTCCCCAGAAACCCACCACTCGCCCCTGCAGAAACGCTTCGGCATTGCTCCGGAGGAGGCTTCACCACCCTTGCACATACAAAGAACATAAAAGCTGATTTGGATAAGTCAGATTCGCACCTATACTAGAAAGCAAGAAAAATCGCCTGTATTTTTTGTCTGTTTGCATGCAAAAAAAATTGCAAAACTAAGCCGATTTTTTTTTCTAGGAATCCAGCAATTTCACAAACTGGACTAAGCAGCAATGGCATGTCGTACCCCACCTACAGGCATCCCTGCCTATACCCACCTGCAGGTATGTGCGTGCAGATAAATGCTGCTCGGACAATAAGCTGCATTGCCACACCACCTCCGGAGCTGCCGCTTGAGGCAAATCATCATTTTAGGATAAAAGTTTCGGAAACACTGTTCAAGCTGGTCCATTTAACAATGCACAAACAAGACATTAAATAACAATTAAACACTTTCAATAAAAAAGAAACAAAACAAAAAGAAAAAAACCTGCTTGGGTGTTGCCAGCTCTCACAATCTCATTACAAATCTTGCAGCATCTAAATTTTTTACCCCTTAGAGTTTCCAGTGCTGCTGCTGGGTGCTGGGGTCCCCTGAGGACACCCCCCAGCTGACTGGGTTGTCACGGCACAGGCTTCGTGCCACCTTCATGCAGGTCCCTGCAGTGACCGGGACCATTCCCATTTCGTACGCCTGTATGTTTCAGGCACACTCCACCATGGAGCCGCTATCAGAAATGTCAGCAACTCTGATTAACGACAAGTTTCCATGCAATTAATTAGTGCGTGCCAGCCTCCATGCAAGCAGGATCCACTCACAGAAGCACCAAACCGCCGGCACTTTGCTCTTCTCTGTTCCCTGAAACAAACTTGCCTCCTGGATTTTGAAGGGCAACAGAGCAGCCCCCCATGCCCCGCTGCCCAAGCAAAACCCAACTGCCCCTAGAAAAGCCCTTCAGAGGCGTCAGAGACCCACTTGTGTCACCCTGACCCAATCCCAAGCTCCAGCTCTGGGACGGGGCTGTCCCTGTGCTCCCCCCAGCCTGGACCCACCACCTTCCCGAAAGGCACAAACTCACAGAACTGACCTGCGACTCCGAACCACCCCCCGCAGCCTGCCTTTGAGCAGGAGCGGGGATGAAAAGGGCTTTTCAAAGACCTCTGCCACGCAGGCAGCACGTGCTTTTGAGCAGGAGCATGGATGCTGCAGGCTGCTGCAGGCTGCATGGATGCTGCAGGCTGCACGATGCAAACTTGCCAGCAGCCCAGCCCAGCCAGCGCAGGTCTCTCTGCACCCAGGATGCTCGCAGCCAGCAGCGGCCAGACCCCAGGACCGTCTCCAGCCCCCCTGCCCCACAGCTCCTCATGCTGCACAGGCGAACGCACACCCTGTGACAGGCTAAAACACCTGGAAAAGTCACGCTTCAGGGGCTTACTCCAGGAAAAACACAGCAGTGCCAGTGCTGTGCCAGTGTGGACACCTGGCTCTCCCAGGTCCTCCAGGACACGACGAGGAGGAAGAGGAGGACAACCAAGCACACACACACATGCACGGACTAGACTAAGCAGCCGAGGCTGTGTTGGTACCATCTGCTGGGGGAGCCCGGGGGGTCCTGGCACACCGAGGGGCAGGGCAGCTCCTGCAGACCAGCACGCCAAAGCCATGATGCTGCTGGGCACCTCAGCAAGGGGAGGCGCCCCCGGAATGCCCTCCAAGGCTGAAGGGATGCTCTCGCCACAGCCGGGAAGCACGCGATGCACCACTGCAGCATCCCATGGCAGCACCGCAACGGGAGCGGGAGCTCCAGCCCCGCTCGTCCCCTTGGAACGGGGATTTGCTCAAACCGAGCTGAGCTCATCCGCCGCGGGCGTCACGGCTGCCTTGGCCCCGTCGCAGCATATAATCACCGGAGACCAGGGCTCGCCACCTAATCGGGTCAGTCCTGCCTGGGACCACCTCACCCACCGCGCTCAGCACCCACCAGCGCTATCAGGGCTGCTCCCAGCACCAGCCCCAGCCCCCCGCAGCACAGCCTGGTGGGCTTCGCCATTTCCTGGGGGCAGCCAAAGCAGCTCTAATTGCTGCTGTTGGGAATTGCACAGCCTGGATGCAATCCCGGCTCCGGATCACCCTGCAACACGTCCAGCCTTTCCGCCTCTGCTCGGTGGAGCTGGAGAAAACGCAGGCAGGAGCATTCCTGCCTAATTTACATTGTTAACATACTTTCTTTTAAGTCAGCTCCCGTGGCGTTTCCTCTCCTTTCGCATGTGGTTTTGGTCAGAAAATGGCTCCTTTGCTCGCCTGCTCCCTGCAAAGCAAACCTCTGCTGGCCAGGGCTGGAGGACACAGGGCTCCTGTCCTGCCCTGAGGCCACCTTGGGATGCACACATGTCTGGGGGGACTAGAGACACTGCTCAGGGCTTCCGTGTCCATCCCCACTGCCTCACCTCCAGCTGGGATCTCTCCATCCCCTGCAGGCAGCAGGCAGGGAGGGATGCACGGCCACCGCTGGGGGTTGTGGAGGAGAAGGGCAGCTCCAGCAGCGCGGGATCCTGACCGAAACCCAAACACCGGCAGGCAGAGCAGCGCGGGGCAATGCTGGGAGCCAGGAGGGAGCCAAGCCAGGGGGATAAACCCATGGAGAAAGGGGACCCAGGGCTGCAGCACCACCAGAACAAGGGGCCCGTTTACACCCACCCTGACACGGGCACCCTTCCTTGGCAGTACTGGTTATACTGGCAGCTGAGCCGAGCCGCGGGCAAGCTTTAATTGCCACTATTATTACTACAATTTTGTTGGAAGTTCAAAGGCTGCTGCCTTTGCTCAGCTTGTACTTAACTTTAAGCAGATGCTTATCGCCCTGAAGGGCAGGGGGGTCCTCACATCCCTGACTTGAAAACCCAGAAGAAACCATCTTTCACGCTACAAAGATGAGGAAAGCCGGGAGAAGCGGGAGCCCTCGCCGTGACTGCCGGCAGTGCCCGTAGCCCTGCTTGCCATGAGAACGAGGGAGGCTTTGGGCTTGCGCCATGGCCAGGAGCAGGATTACTGCTCCATTCACTGCCGTGCCAGGGATCCGCAGCCTGCTACGGTGGGGCTGGTTTTCATTCCCCTTCCCCCAGGAATGACTCAAATTTTCCCATTTAAGCAGCACCAGAAAGGGGGCTATTGTAGCCCTGCATCCCCTGGGGCCAGGGGGACCTCGGTGACACTTTGCGGGGGGACAGGCTGGGCTGATGGCAAACCTCAAAGGAGCCTCCAAGCTCAGGCAGAAAGTGGGAGCACCGGCCAGCACCGCTGCGAGGGGGGAGGCAGAGGACCCCCAGGTCTGTGCCACGGGGCAAGGACAGAGCAGCTCTCCCACTGTCCCCACCACTGAGAAAAGCAGAGTGAGGATGCTCCCGCAGCCTCCCAACCTCCACATGGTCCTCAGCACCATGCTGGGATGCTGCGGCTGCCCACATGCTGCAGGGAAGGGCTGGGGGGCTCCCTCCCTCCCCAGCCGCCCACGTTTCACCCGGCTCCGTCCCCCAGCTCAGAGTCAGCCAGCGCCGAATCGGCTCAAACTCCAGATGTTGGTGAAATGTTATAAATAAAGGAGGGGGAAGGGGAGACGGGGCTGGTGGGACGTGAGACCCACTGAAACACAAGCAGCAGATGTTCCCCTTCCCTGCGGGGGTCCACAGCTGGGGCTGGGGAGAAGGGTGGCAGCTCCAGCACCCAGAGGGTCCCCTGGCTGGCGAGACCCACCCCCACACCTACAGAAGGGAAATAATTCGCAGGTTTTCCACCAGCCAGTCCAGGAGTAAAACCTCAGGCAGGCCCAGCTCAGTAAACAACCTGCTTCCATTTTTATACAGCCACAACCGTAATTGCCACCTGCCCTGTCAGCCGCGGAGGTGTTTTGGCTCCAACACCAGTGGTCAAAGCAGAAAAATCTTGCTTCCTTCTTCCAACATAGACCCAACAGCCGGACTGACACCAGCTCTTAAAACTCTTTGCTTCACAGCATCTCCTGGGCAGCAGCAGCAGCTGCCACCTCCACATGCCAGCAGAAAGTTTTGGGTGCTCCATGGGGACTGTGGCAGTGCCCATGGCAATCGCTGCCCCGAGAGAAAAGCAGGGGCTCAAACACACTAAGTTGCCACAAAACAGCTCTTGGCAGAGCCTGTGATCACCCTGAAACATGCAATTATCTTAAATATCACCGGGAGGAGAAGGGGGTGCTGCAGGTTCCCGACGGCGCCAGCACAAGTGGTGCCACTGTCCCTCGCCTGTGTCAAAGCTTCGTGTTGCCACCGACCCGAACTGCCGGGCACCTCGCCTGCCCGCGCAGGCTGCCAGCCCCGACTCCAGGTCTGGGCTTTTGTAGCTTATTTAAATTGCTTCTATTATTCAAATTGCTCCAATTATTTAAATTGCTCCAGCTGGGTTTGAATGATAGAAGAATCGAAAAAAAATATTATTTTTTTAAAGGGCAGAAGACATTGAGATTGGTGCTGTTCTCCCCAACAGCTGCAGCACTGCTCCCTCAGCATCCTCACACCAGCCCAGGGGGCTGGCTGCTGGAGGAGCAGGGGCTGCACTAGCAAGCATGCCCAGCACCCTCTGGATGTGTCCTGCTGCTTTCTCTGCCAACACGCAGCACAAAGGAAGCGAGCGAGGATGGCAGGCGAGCCAGGAGACAGCCAAGCGATTCCAATTAGCAGTGGAAAGCATCCAGCCGTGGGTACTCAGCAGGACCCATGGCCAAGTTGCAGCTGATACGGTAATTTGGATATTTTCAGTGAGTTTCCAGCCCCTGCCGGGGCCACTAGAGCAGATGGGAGCGTGCAGTTGGGGGCTGGCTGTGCCAGCTGAGGTGACACCAGGTCCCTGCTCTGCCCTCGGTCGCAGCCCCCACGAGGAGGAGGATTAGCCGGGCAATGGAAACCCTGTGCCCACAGGGCAGCTCCTTCCAGCCGCGGAGGGGATGGATGATCCCGGACAGCCACCGAGCCTGGCAGAAACTCGCTGCTCCCAGGGCCACTTGCCCTGAGCCCTGCAGCGGTTTCAGACCCAGCAGAGGGGACAGTGCGCCTCGCCACTGGTGACCCGCAGCCCTTCCCAGGGCAATGCAAAAGCAATCAGAAAAAAATTCATGAGGTCCTTCGCTGTCCCCTGGCACTGCTTCTTACCACTCTTGCGCTCACCCCGAGCTGTGCACCCAGCTCCCCCAGCCCATGCACCCCAACCTGGTCCCTTCCAGGCACTATGGCATGCAAACCCCGCAGAGAGCAGGGCGGCTGTGCCAGCACCATGCTGCAGAGCCAGACCTCGGCCACGGTCCCAGACACGACAAAAGGTTATTATCCCGAGGAACTGCCGGGCAGGAGAAAACAAGAGCAGGAAGGATGTGAAGGGTGGGGAGGACGCCTGATCTCCAGCCCGCGGTGACAGTGCCTGCCAGGCTGGGCTGCCCAGAGGGAGAGCACAGCTCCCACCTCCCCCGGGCACCCTGCACCGCAGCGGCGTGATGGAAAAAGCATTTCACTAACAGCCTCCCACCAGTGTTCCACCTTTAAGCAACTTGCTGCCAAATAAGTAAGAGCTTGACCTTACTGCTGACGCCCTAAGGCAAGGGGGTAAGCCTGGATTTGCCCCTCTCCAAAATCCCCGGCGCTGTGCCACAGCTCCGGCTGTGGCATTACGGAAATCCCTGAGCACAAAGGGGCCTCTCAGGAGAAGGGCTGCGGCCAGGGCCATGTCCTGGAGAGGACCACACATCCCCAGCTGGTACAGCCCCGGGCAAGGGTCCCCAGCTGGCACAGCCCCAGGCGAGGGTCCCCAGCTGGCACAGCCCCAGGCGAGGGTCCCCAGCTGGCTGCTGCAGGATGCCAGCCTGGTCCAGCTCTGCTGAGTCCGTCTGGTCCCCCCAGCAACGATGCCTCCAGCCGAGCTGTCCCTGCCATTCCTCGGCAACCCCACAGCTGCAGAATTTCTCAGCCACAAGCCATGAGAAGCAGCTTCCCCCCCCCACCCTCCCCACCCCGTTTGCTGGCGTTTGAGCCGACTCAGACAGCGAAGGCACTCGCGCTCTCCCTCCGGGCAGGGCTGGAGCCAGAAACAGCAGCACAGGCTTGGCTGGGAGCAGGGAGCAGCTGGCCCAGCCCAGGGAGAGACAGGGAGGGAGGATGGAGGAGACCGAAACCGCCACGTGCACGTGTTTTCTTTAAGAGACAACTTTTCCAGCATGATCTGCCAAGGGAACACACGGCTGGGATACGGCAAGCTCCGCTGCTCCAGAGGGATCGGCTCTGGGACAACGTGGGATGGCAGCGTGGGTCCTGGCAAGCTGGGATTTGTCCAAGGGAAGAAACACAGGATCTCCATTCAAAGGGATCTTGCCAGATCCAGAGGGATCTGCTTTCCAGAGGGGAGGAGGGAAAGGAGGCAAGGAGCATCAGTCACTCTGTGCAGGGCTTGAACCACAGCCTGAGCTGCTGGAACAAGGGGAAAAGTCCTTCCCACGCTCACCACGGGCCTCCTGGGCGAGGGGAGGGATGGCCGCGAGCAGTGGGAAGGCAGAGGGAGATGCTGGGAATGAGCCTCCCTGATGGCACGGTGCTCCCCCTGCACAGGGACCGTACCGAGCTTGCGGCCCCCAGGGCACAGACTGCCCCACTGCCACCCATGAGGGCAGGTCTCCACGTCCCCAGCACTGCTCCAAGGACAGGCGACGGATCCCAAAGGGAGCCTCCAGCACAGGGCAGAGCCCGAAGCACATCCCGCACCCAAGCGCGCGTTTGCTCGCAGCCAGAGGCTCCGGCCAGAGCCGCACACCATAAAACTGCTGACCACGTCCTATCAGCCTACCCTTTGGAATCCTCCACTTCTTGCTGAGGCCAAGCCTTGAGCAATCACCAAATCATTCATTAATGCTGGCCCCATCCGTTGCCTTTAATAACCACCCCCAGGTCATTAGCAGGAATCCAGTCATACGAGCTTTGTGCTCCCAAGGCGACCAGCTTGGCACCACGGATGCAGAGGGAAATCCCCCTCGAGACAGTGGGGGCTCCTGTGGGCTGTGGGACATGCCAGGGAGCACGAGGGGCTCGTGCAATGCCCCAGGCACGGCGGGGAGCATCGCTGCCTCCACAGAGAACACCCCCCACCCCCCCACAGGCAGGGCGCTCTCAGACACACACCCAGGGAAGGAAAGGTATTTTCCCAAGGGTTGAGGTGGCTCCGGCTCTTAACCCCTGGCTCTCACCCCGCGGGCTGCACAGCCACACCGCAGCACGCGTGCCAGGCTGGGGTCACCATCACAGGACCACACAGCAAACCCCACGTTCCACAGCATCCTGCCCGCTGCCAACCACAGCCCACGGGGGTCAGCACCACCCTGCTCAAACCCACTGAGACTTGCCCCAAAAAGCCTGATTTTGGGGGACAGGCTCAGTCTGCAGCACGTCAATAGCAGGCCACAGCCCTGCAGAAAGCCAGCTGTTAGGTGGGATGTCTAACACGGGATGGGGAAGCCTGTGTTGTGCACAGCTCCTGGTCCTCCCCCCGAGCCCCCGCAGCTTCCCCTGGCCGCAGAGGAAGAGGTCATGGGTGCTATATTTAGACTTGCAGAGCCCAATGAAGCACGTGCAGGGCAGGAGACTGATCGCACAAGCCATCATAGCGGCCCTTTGGGGTGAGCTTTGCCCCCTGCTCCACCACCAAGCCCACCTCGTGCCCAAGCTGCACCGAGGGGTGCGACGGACACTGGGCAGGAGCTGGCACAGCCCCCGCAGGTGCTGCAGCTCTGCAGAACGCACCGCACGCTCGCCATGCGGCTCCCACCGCTGCAGAGCGGCTGCCACGGCTGTCCCCAGCGAGGGGACACATCTGCACCTCCCCAGCACGGCCCCTGCCCGGGCAGGGGGAGAACAGGCACTGCTCTGTGAGCGCCGGCGAGCGCTGGGACCAGGGAAGTTCAATAGTTTACTACCAATATTTGTCTTGGCCGGGCAGCACGGCTTGCTGGAGGAAGCAGGGCAGGGGGAGGGCTCCAAACATCCTCTGCATTCCTTATAACGAAAGTAAAGCCAGCGCTGTGGCACTTGTGCTTGGGGTTAACCAAATGTAAGGCCTTTTGTATTTAAAAATCCTGCAATAAAATATCCAGGGGTACAACTTTCCAAAAAGCGGGAGTGAGGGGCCTCGGTCATCCCCCTCCTTCCAAAAGTCCCCAGCCCAAAGCTTTTGCACAAAAGCTGCCCACAGAGCTGATGTGGACACAGCACCCAAGCCCTCAGCTCTGCCTGCAGCTCTGCTTCCCCTCCCCTCCACCAACCCTCCTTCCACAGTCACCACTGCAAAATGCACCAGCTCCATCCTACAACACTGCTGGAAAACACGGGATCAAACTGAGATCTGATGCAACCGTGGAACATCAGTGCTCATTCACTCAGCCCACTCCACCACGACGCTCAGCTCCATAAACTACATGTTTTAAACACAGCCCCTTGCAAATGAGAAGGCCACAGAAGATGCCCCTTGCTTGCCAAATTCTGCGGGGAGCTAAGCACCCTCCTGGCCGCTGCTCCCTGGGCGAGGGGCTGGTTATCTCCAGCTGGGGCAGCCGAACAGCCCCTCTGTGCTGGGGCAGATAAGTAGGTTGGGAGGCGGCTCTGCCAAAGGCCTGCGCAGCGGTGGGGGGTCCGGGACAAAGCGTGTGTCCGAAGCAGCACGGGAGGACCTGTGGCGATAACCCCCGCAGCCAGTGCCAGGCTCCGGCTGCTCCCGCTGATAAACCTTGGCGAAGGCGGGTGCGCGGGGTCAGGCAGGCTCTGGTGCCGGCTGCGGGGTGCTGAGCACGCTGTGGTCCATGCCCACGGGAAAGGCTGAAAAGGACCAGAAAGCTACAGGAAAAGTGGCTGCTCCGGGAACAGCCCCGGCACGATGCTCGCAATGCAGAGAGGGATCTGGGTGCCCAGCAAAACCCAGCAGCTGCTTCAAGGAGCAGCATGAGGCAGTTTATCTCCCCACATTCAGGCTGCCCCAAGCACCTCTCCAGCACGACGTGGGGTCTCCCGTGCACCCCATCCCCAGGGCAGACCCAGGCCCTGATGCCAGTGAGCGCCCTGCGCTCATTAACAGCTGCCAGACAAGAGCAGGGAATTCTTCCAGGCAAAGCAGACTATTCACCCCTCTTAGAACTAATTAGGGCTTGTCTTAATTAAATCCTGCTAACCATGCACAACCCCAGGGCCAGAATTAACTGATTTACCTGGGATGGCCTTTGGCCGCTCACGAGGGACTGCTAGCCCGGCACGAGCCAGCCAGCCCAGCACCGGCCACGGTGGCTGTGGATACGGCAAGGCAGGAGCCATCAGGGCTTGGGAAGAGCCACTGGAGACCTGCCCCATGGCAGAGCATCGCTCCCCGGGGGATGCCAGTCAGCCCCATCCCCGAGGGCTGCAAGAGGAGCTGCTGGAGCACACCCGGATGAGTGCTCAGCCCGCCGAGGCAGGAGTGCAGGGATTAGCCCTCCCGCCACCTTTTGTGCTGCTCGTTTCTTTAACGGGATTAGTCCCTGTAAATCCATAAGAGGGTTTAATCACATAATGCCATGGGTGAGCGGCAGGGCTCTTGCGGGGCTACACACCGGTGAGCCCCACCGATGGAGGGGACCAGGACTGTGATCAGACACCAGCTCCCAGCCCCACTCCTTCCCCCAGCATCCCTGGCTGCAGGGCAGCGCGTGGGATGGCTCGGTGCCAGGGCTGGAGACCCCTCCGAGGGAACAACCCCCTGCAAGGAGTCAGAGCCCGAGTGCCCGCAAAGCGGCCCCGCACACTACTGCTGCATCAGTGCCTATAGGGAATCATCTATCTTACCTTCCCCTCTTTCATAAAGCTACTTTTCAGTTCGGCTTTCACAGACTCACCACTAACGGACATTTATTACCTACTTGTTTTACCCGGTAACAAACTCTTGCAAGGCTTTAGTGGGAAAAAGAGAGACATTTAGCCAACAAAATCCAGTTACAGTTTAATAAATGTATGCAGCAGAGGAACCAAAACACTCAGGAGTCCAGGCAAAAGCTGTAATGAAATCAAATTACAATACGCCAGAAATAATTATGTTGACAACTTGGGTTTTAATTTCTTAGTTATAGAGACTTATGGATCTGGAGAAACCCTTTGCTGATCATGAGCTTAATTTTCTCTCTCTCATATCCCAATCTGGAGTCTCACAAGACAACTGCTGGTAAAATGTCCATACCTAGAGATACCCAGCCAAGGACTGGGAGCCCAAACCAGCTCAGTGCAGACGTTACCTTACACACCGAGCTCTCCTGTAGCGCTGGGTGCATCACCACCTCACAGTCTCCCAGACCAAAGGGCAGGAATGAAGCAGACAGGCAACGCCACAGCCATCGCATCTTGCCCGCACACTTAGGGCTGCCAGCAGCAAAGGGATGTTGCCTTATGGATTTAAAGTCTTACGGATTAAAAGCAGCTCTTCCAAACCTTGTTTGGAAGTCAGGTGTGCCTGGCCGGTGGCTGGAAGCCCAGCTCCCTCCGGCCCAGGAACACGTGCTGTAAGTCAGCATACAGAGAGCATCTTTGCTCCATGTTTCCATTCCCCATTCTCCCCTGGGTAGAAGCAGCCCCGTGCCTGGCAGGGTGGGCAGGAGGAGGTGGGATTCACCCAGACCCACAGCATCACCAAGTCCGGGATCAAACTCCCGGAGATGTTTTATCCAACCACACTGCACAGTGGCACCAGAGACAGCCCTGGAGGAACAGCTGGAAACGTGCAGCACGTCCCCTCCTCCACAACTCATTTGGGTCTTGGGAATAAAGAATCCAAAAAAACAAACAAACCAAACCCAATAATGTTTTAAGGTTTCCCTCACCATGACAGGACCACGAGCCCAACCAGCCCAGAGAAACACCAAGTGACAGAGCAAAGTCACAGCAGAGGCTCTGTGCAGCTGCCAGGGCACATGCAGAAGGCCCCAATTCTGCCAGAAGATTTTTTAATTTATTTAAAACCATTTAATATTTTTACTATAGAACAGACCCATTAGACAGCTGGCGAGGAGCCCACTTGCAAGCAGGGCTGTTATTAAAGCAAGCCGCTCAAGTGCATCCCTGCGAGCAGAGGGGGCCGGGACTGGCTGTGCCAGAACAAGCTGCATTTTGAACGGCTCCCATTTAATATCAGTTTTCAAATCATTTTGAGGAAAAGCTTTTGATTACTCGAGGATGCAGAGGGAACGTCACCGGCTGGACCACACGCAGCATCCCTTGGTACCAGCAGCGTCACCGCTCTGCTGCCAGGCAAGGGGCTGGGATGCAAACACACACCCCCCACTCCTTTCCCCTCCTAGGGAGGTGGAGGGTCCCGGGGTGACCCCACTGTCTCCTCACAGGACCAGGTGTCCCTTGGGAGCATGTGGCCCCAGGAACAAAGACACTTAGCAGGGCACAGTTCCTCCCGATGCTAATCTGCCTCCTGCCTCCCGCTCCCTTCCACTCGCTTTGTGTTTCACTAAAAATATCACAGCGGAGGAAGTTTCTGCTGCGGGGTGGATGCTCTCCTCCCCGGGAGGGGCTTCCTGTGCTGCCCCGGCACAAGAATAACCCCCCAGCCGAGCCCCTCTGCGGGACCTGCTGCCGCACCGAGCCTGGGCAGGGAGCAGCATGCAGGGGACCCTGCTCAGACCCCTCCTCCTGTCCCCCACAGCCCACCCATAGCTCCCAGGTGTTCTAGGTGACAGGACACAGCCACAATCCACACGAAAGGAAGTGCTCTGCATCCAAACCCCCTCCCCACAGCAGTGGGAGGCAGTGAGTGCACGGGACCTGGGGGGCTCAGAACGGCACGCTCCCGCATGGCAAGCGCCACACTGCCTTCTTCACCTTACACCCACCGTGGGTAAGCATCCCATCTTGCCTCTAGGTTGCATCCAGCGGGACGAGGCTCAGATCCCCGCCGGCACCATCTCTGAGCACTGCAGCAACACCCCACAGGCTCACCACAGCCCCAGGCTCAGCAAACGCTGCTCCTGACTGCGATGCCACCCCAGACAGATACCAAACCCAGCGAACAACAGCCCAAAGTTAATGGCTCGCCGATGCACAAAGGGCGAGCAGGCAGGACTGTGTGGGGAATGAGGCTAGGGCTGCCCTGGTCCCAGCGTAGAGGTCTATGGGACGCAGAGCCCCGCAGCCCCTCGAGCAGTGGGGACCCCACTGCTGCCAACTGTAGGGGCTGAAGTGCTGCCAGCTCCTGAAACACCCCAGCCCTACGCAACGGGAGCTCTGCAAAAACGTGTCTCGTCCTGTTCCTTCTAACCAAAAGCCAAGTCAGAGGGACCAGCGCTCTGACGAATCGGTTATTTCTATGCCTGTATCCCATTGCTGCCTGCACGGGAAGGGGCAGGCTCCCAGGAAAGCACAACACGCTGGGCTCCTCGGAGCAAAGCCCACGGTGTAGCAGGTTCCTGCAACCTGGACCACACACCATTGTCCGCAGGTGAGGGGGGAGCATCCCACAGCCACCCTTGGAGATGTGCCCCAACCTCCATCCCCCAGAGGCTGCAGCTGCTCCAGAGCCCACCCGCACAGACTCTGCCCGGCCCCATGACACACGATGCCAGCGAGCCCAGCGCTATCAATAATGCAGCGGGGTCAGTGCCGGCGCAGGGCTGCCGGCTTCCCCACACACCAGCCCAACAGCCGCCTCTGCGATGGGATTGAAGCACTAACCCCAAAAACAAGGCCAGCTTTGCTGCCGCTCCTCAGCTGAGCTTCTGCAGCAACCAGAGCTCTCGCCATCCCCATGCAGCCCACCACCCGCTGCAGTGCCACTCTCCATGGGGAGGCAGGGGGTCTCCAGCACTGCTGTCCTGCCTCCCGGCTCCCTGCAGGCATCTCCCCTTCCCCAGCAGGGATCTGGGAAGCCACGCTCCCACCCTATGCCCTCAGCCAGGCACAGCAGAGCATCAGCCCAAACTGCCAGCAGCCCTGGTGCAGAAACGGCTTTTCAGAGTTGGTTTTTATTTTAGCAGTGACACGCAGAACACGCACAGTGACGGCATCCCTGCCTCAACAGGGCACGCACACAGCTTTTCCTCTCAGCTCTGCCCTTTCAGACCTGCAGCAAGTGCTGCCGGGCTGGCAGCTTTCACAAAAATAGCTGCTGTGGGAAGGGCAGGGGACACTGCAGGGACACAGCCACAGCTTCTCAAGCTCCACGCTGGAGGGCTTCCCCAACCCCTGCCCGCATGGAGGAACCTCACCCAGGTCGTACCGGGGACAAGCTTTGCTGTCCTGCCCCATCACCCTCTCCCTGCAAGTCTGAGCCTGCCACGGGGGCCCAGGAAGCACAGGATGCTGCAGGGATGTGCTTTAATTTAAACCATGCACTTATTTTTTTGTGTGTGTTTGGTATTTTTTTTTAATCACATAATTACTGCAGACATTTCTGCTCATGTTAGGTTTTATTACATCTTTGTGGTTATTCTACAAGCCCTAAATTTTGGGCCTCAACTGAGCTGGCAAAGTTCTCCGAAAACATCTGTCCTGAGTTACTCCCCTTCTAGCACTCCGGCAGAAAGCTGGCAAAGATGTTGCAACGCAGAGTTTTCTTTGCAACAGAAAAAAGTTCTTATTCCTGACCCAAACAGAAGGATAAATATTTACTGCCTCAATGTCAGTGCTGGCCGCACACCTGCGGGTCCTGACAGACACCCAGGCACTGATCCATCCTCCTCCAGAAAACAGCACGTCTGTCCCCAGGCATGGCGGCTCGAGGGCTCTGGCTGCACACGGGAGCTCAGTGCTGCTTGCTGTCACGACAGAGCAGGCCACAATCCCCCGTGTCAGCGGTGGGACACACATTCTCTGGCTGTTTGCAGTTCTGGCCAGCTGCAATGCCAAGGTGACATCGTCCCTCCCAGAGCAGGGGCCAATTAACAACCAGCTGCTAATTCCCCCCCATTAAAATTCCCAGACCCAACAGGCTGCTTGAATGCAGCAGCTACAAGAGGTGGGTTTGTTTCCCAAAAGATAAATGCTGGTTGTAAAGGTCCCTTTGCTCACCAGCTCCCTGCAGCCCTGCTTTGGTGTGACCAGAGCAGCAACGGAGGGGAACTGCATCACCCTGAAAGCATCTCGGTGGCTTTACTGCTCTTGTTTCTCCTACAAACACACCTGGAGAAAGCAGTGAGGCAGCAAGTCCCAAGGACACTGCTAACGTGGCTGGTGCGACCTGTGCAGCTGTGACGGGTCCCAGTACCAGCACGCACCACACAGCGGGAGCAGGGACAGCCAAGCAAAGGCGCCGCCAGCCCCGGGCCACGCCGCTTGCACAGCACCAGCACCGCCAGGATGGCCAGCAGCACTGCTCAGCACCAGCCCAGCCCCACAGCACGCCTGCCTTTTATACACAGTTAGCCCAGGCATTTTATTAACTACCACCAGCAGCTCAGCCTGCGGTCCCAAAAGCACCTTTGCAATAAAAGGCGCTCACCACCAGGCAGTCCCTGACACGGAGACCCCCTGCCCGCTGCCTCCGGAGCTTCCAGGGGGCTCGATGGTGGGTGCTTGGCCAGGCAGAGCCAGAGCCCCAGGGAAAAGCAGAGAACAGCCCAGTGGCCACAAGAACGTGCCTGGGACAGGGGGATCAATGGCACGGAGGTACGTGCTCTGCTGCTTCCCTGCCCAGGGGACACAGCGTGGGGCAGGCAGCAAGCAGGCAAACCCCTCCAGCCACGGACACGAGTGCAGTGCTGTGGGATGGGGCACAGCACACCCTGCTCCCCGTGCCACCACGGCCATGCAGGGTGCAAGTCCCCAGGGTGCCAGGGCCAGCAGCGCTGTGACAGCCACAGCTGCTGGCAGCCAGCCCTGCTGACCTGCTCTCAGGGCAGGCAGCATGATTTTAAATACATGCTGAATTATTCATGGCATCACCGTGGTTCCTGGAGCACAAGGTCCTGGACACCAGGTCTCTGCCACGGGTGTGCACTGACCTCCCCGCTCACAGCAGGTCTCGGAGCAGGGGGGTCACTCTTGCAAAGTAAGTCTGGGGCAGCACAAGGGAGGCTGGCATGGCCATGCCCACCCTGCCTGCTGCACCACCTTCCTGCTGCCCACCGCTACAACCGCCCTGGGTGCCAGATTTCCCTCCTCTCCGTTTCAGTTGCTGGCTGCTTTGGGCTGCACTGAACAACCCAGCCTCAAACCAAGGAAAACTGCAGCCTTTACATAAGCAAACGCTGCTCAAAGAAATGCTGCTCCATGGGAGTAGCCCAGAGTACCTCCGGGGAAGCTACACAAAAAGCCCCAGATCTGGCTGGGGACAAATCTCTGACTGGGCCCCAGCTGCCACAGCCCCACTGCGGGGGCAGAATCTCCCAAACAGCCCCCCAGCTCAAACACTGCATGCCCCCTGTGGTCCCAGCACCTGTGATCTACAGGATCTGGGTCAGGCTACAGCTGCTCCACGGAGGGACATGGCACTGGGGGGCTGAGCACTGCAGGGACTGGGGTACACCATCGCTCCCCTGGCCTCCAGCTGTTGTGGGACCTAGCAGGAGGGCCACATCACCCAGACCAAAAGCCTGGAGTAGGTCTTCCCACCATGAAGCAAGCAGGACTGCAAGGCACAGGAGCGAGATGCAAGTCCTGCTGCTCCAGCCACCCTTGACCTTGCACCAGGGTCAGTCACGGCCCTGGCACGGAGAAGTGACCTTGGCCAGGAGCACCCGCAGCACCCAGCTCTTCAAAGAGCCGCCACCTGCAGCAGCAAGAGCAAACCAGCCGCTGACGTGAGCTCTGCAAACACCCAACACTCAGCAGCCTGTCCCCAGTGTCCCCAATGCAGTGGGCATCGCCCCCAGGGTCAGCTCCCTTCGTCCAGCTCCGGCAAACACCAGCCCCAGCACAGCAAACGCCGCGGCCTTGCCGGCCCAGGCAAAGCCCCCAGCCAAGCATGGGTGCTTCTCCCCCTGCACCCCAGCCCTGCCCGGCTCTCCCCTCCCCACCTACCCCCTGCCTTGGAGGAGCCGAAACCCAAAGGCCGGAAAGGACCATCCCATTCCCCTCGCCTGACTTCCCATCAGCACGCGCTGTTGGACTGCGACCAGCAAACACAACGGAGACGGGATAGGAAATCCCGGCTTGGAAAGGCGCCCCCAGCCAGCCACCTGCCCCCCAAGAAAGGCTCCTCTCCCACCAGCCATCCTGGGGGTGGGTGACCAGCCCCCCACCGCACTGACCCCCAGAGGAAACACACCCATCACCATCACACAGACCTTCAAACAGCTTCAAATCACACAATAAGTTAAAAAAAAAAATATATTGCTTCCATGCCTGCTCCTGCCAGCCCAAGGGAAGCAGGGAGCCTCCGCTGCGAGATGCCAAACAGCGCCAGAGGGAAGGACTGGGGGCAAGACCCCCTCCTTAGCGCTGGAGACGCATATCCCTTCCACCCCATATCAGCATCACCTCTTATCTCTGCGGGGGAATTTCTTCAGCTGTTTTGCCATGGGAGCTCCTGAGGACACGAAGCTTTCCCGACTTTCCTACTTACACCCTCCCAGCAGCCCAGTGACCCTTCTGGGCCAGCATCCAGCCAGCACCCCACCTCCGAGGGGGCAGAGGCCGACCAGGCGCGGCAGCCCCTGCCAGCCCCGCAGGGGGGAGGAGGTGGAGGCATGTGCCCGTGGCAGCTCCAGGCTGGAAGAGGCTGCTGAGCACCAGTGCTCCCTGGCTAGCAGCACAGCTGGGCTGCAGAGTGGGGACGTGGAAGGGAAGGGGACAGATGGCTGCAGAGAGGTGCCGGAGTCACCGGCTCAGCCACGCGATGCCCACACCGCCCCTGCCAAGTTCACACCCTGAGCAAGGGCAGCGCCGGGACTGAGCCCTGCTATCTGCCGAGAGCAAGGCTGCGCCGTCTCCACCAGCCCAGCCCCAGCAGCAAGACAGCCATGGAAACTGGACGTTTTCCACACCAAATTCTTTCCTTTTTTGAAAGTTTACCAATAAAAGGCACTTACTGCAGAATCACAGTCCAGACCCAGGCCACTTGAAAAAGAGCTAATTTCCTTCCTATTTAAGCAAAAAGCTGAGAACACATTTGCCCCATATGTTCCCTCCCTCCTGCAAATAATGGAGGAGCGTGAAGCTCATTCACAAGCTCCAGCTTCACCGCGTCCCTGGTTCGTGCAGCCCGTCCCCACAGGCTGGAACACCAGCCTCAGCTGGTGCAGTATGGGGTCACTCTTCCCCAGGGCTGATGAGCACACACACACACCCCCCAAGCCCTCCAGCAGCTCCCAGGGCTCCAGAGACCCTGAGGGGGCACAGGAGGGGACAGCAGCACAGCCCCTGGCAGCCAATGCTGCTCTGAGCAAGAGCAAACAAGGGTAAGGGGCAGCTCGCCCACTGCATCGGGACACAGCGGGGTCCCCAAAGCCAACAGCCATGTACAGAAGGGTTTTCTCCAACGAGAAGCAACCCATGCTTGCAGGGGGAGGTACTTCCAGGGTGGCTGCACCCCCTGCCAGCTCTGCACCCAGCAGCCCCATGCACCACCTGGCTCTGCCCTCACCTTCCTGCTGCCGTGCGAGGAGAAGCTGTGCGAGTGCCTCTGGATGCTGCTCCCGCTTAGATTCAGCTGCGGCTTCCAGACCTCCCCGTTGTCGCTGCTCACCGACTTGGTGGGTGAGATGCCAGAGTTGAGCAGGATCCCACTGTGCACCATCTCCTCTGTGCACGTCAGGCGCAGGCTGCACAGGTACTCGTCCGTCTCCTTGTCTACCACAAGCAAGCGGGTCTCCGTCTCCACAGCTTTGATGCGCTGCACAACCTGGAAAGGAGAAGAACAACTGAGAAGAAACCCAGGGACCTCTCAGAGGTGGCAGGAGCTGGAACCAAGGACCACCAGCTCCCTCACACCTTCCTGCAGCTTTGGTCTTGCTGCAGGGTGCGAGTTTGCTGTCACCTCCAGCCAGCAGTGATGGGAGAAGGGCAGAGCATGGCTTTGGGGGACCCCCAGGATGGAGCAGCCTGCAGCGCTGGGTGATGATGGTGATGCCTCCTTCCAGCCCTCACCATGCAACCCATGTGACAGCTCTGCCCAGAGCACCTGTACAGACCACCAGGGCTCCCTCACCCTGCTCAGACGGGAGCTTTCAGAGCCACTGCTCCGTTGCCCCCCAAGCATCAGAAACCCTGCTGCCTGGCTTTGTCCCTTAGAGGGACAACACTACCTGTCCCACCGTGCAAGCCACCTCACACACCCTCATTTCCTTGATCTGGGGTGTCCTTCCTCCCCCTTACGTGGGGCAGGGCAGAGAGCCAGGGTGCACCAAGCACCCGTGCATGCATTCAGTGGCTGGGCTGCCTGTGCCAGGTGCTCCCCACCACACCAGCATATGGTACCCCCAGCTCTGGGTGGATTTACAAACGAAACAAGCAGATCTGCGCATCCACCCCTGGTCCATGCTCAGGGCCAGCAGAGATAAGGGAAGGCAGCACTGGGAGCAGATGGGCCCATCCCTGGCGGGATCCAGCTCCAGGCAGCGCTGAATGGGGACCATTGTCCCTTGGCAGGGATCGGTGACTGGCAGGGGCTCTGAAAGGAGCTGGCAGTGTCAGCACGGTGGGGAGAACCGGGCCACCCGTGGCCGGGCAGGGGGGTGGATCACACCAGGGTGAGCTGCGATGGGAACAGGGCAAAGCCAGGACATGCACCAGAGCAAGGGAAACCACCTCCAGACTCCCCCTGGCAGCAAAGGGCTCTGCTGGGCAACCTCCTCCCTGCACAGCCCTTCATCCGGAGGAGGAGGAGGGGTCATACCACCAGCAATGCTTGGCAGCCATGCCATGGGGTGGCTCTGAAGACCACAGACCCGGGACACCCCCCCCAGCGTGCTGGGAACCCCCCAAAGCAGCACTGGGTTTCCTTACAGGGCTCCTGCTCTGATCTAGGTCACACCGGCCAGACACACTGCAACCACCAAGGTTATAAGCAACAAACAAGCCTAATGTGCAATTAACTAGCATTTATTTACTCCCCTGCAAGCTCCATTCAAGGTCAGAGCCAGTATCTGCAAACAAAAAAAAAAAAAAAAAAAAAACACACACCCCCAACAATTTATAGACTGCAGACCAGGCTGCTTGCTTGCCCCGAACCAAGTGATCTGCTGCAGGCTGCAGCCTCCGTCCCCACGCGGCACGCTGAGCGGCAGCATGCCCAGGGCTCCCATCCGGAACCGCCCTGAAGGGTGCTGTTCCATCAAGCCCCAGAAAATCCATCTGCTCGCTTTCAGATCTATTTACACACGACATCAGGCGGTGCTGCCGATACCAGCAAGGCAATGCCTGCGCCAGGCCCCTTCTCCCAGAGGAGACCTGCGAGTGGGCAGCCAAGGTGCGGTGGCACAAGATGCAGACAGGCAGCACCTGTGGGGAGCGTGCAGGAGAGATGTGCCGGGTCCTGCACAGCGACATCCCTCAGACCCCAGGTTTGGGTGCTGCAGGCATTAGGGCAGCACGGTTAATCACGGGCAGGGAGCAGGGTGCCACAGACCACAACAAAAGGCAGAGGGACCAGAGAAGCACTCCGACCCGCCGCGGTGCTGGGGCTCAACTCACTCCCAGCCTCCCCAGCAGCCATGGCAAGAGCAGCGATGAAGCAAGCATCCCCCCAGCCCTGCGAGTGCCAGGGGCTGAGCCCCGCAGGGACGGAGGGCAGGCACAGGGCAGCCCTTCGCCCTCTCCCATCAGCAGGGATGAGCAGAAGGGGCTTTCTGTGACAAAGTCCCAGGCAGCGCAACACTCGGGGGACAGAGTGGGGAGGCGGAAGGCAAAGCAGCATCCAGGCACATGGCGAGGTCCTGCCCAAGGCAGGCAGAGCCTGGCACCCTACCCGCTTCCGAGCCATGCTCACAGCCTCGAGTCCGCAGCTTTTCTGAAAACGACACAGCCTCCCCTGTGCATCTGGCGCCTGGGGACCTTCTCAGCACCGGTCCCAGCCCCATAATTTCCGCAGCTCCACCCAAAAAGACTTTCACCCGTGGTTACACCAGCACCGGCCAGGCAAAGGCGGCCCGGGCTCTTCCACCCTTGCCAAACAACAGCTGCCCAGCAAGGAGGCTCGTGGTGCCACGCGAAACAGCTCGGCTCATCCCTCCCACCCCAAAAGAGGTGCCCCTGCCCGCACAGCATGCTGCCAGCTCAGCAAGGACCTGGTTTTCCTGGCTTCGGGCACAGCAGGAAGGCAGGAGCCCACCGCTCTGCCTGGCACATGACACCCACCCAGTGAGGAACCAAGGAGCCAGGATGCAATTTCACATCCGAGACATGAAACTCCCTGAGAACACGTTCTGCCTTTGCTCCTTGGGTAAGGCCAGGAAAAAACAGAGAACAAAGACACAAATGCTGCCAGCTTCAGCTCGAAACACAGTTACACCCAAACAGCAAGGCCTTGTGTGCTGCGGGCTCCATCCTACCACAGCTTCAGATGCACGTGGAGAAGCATTACTTACTCAAGGTCAGGGAGCTCAGTAGTGCAAGGAGAGGCCATGGCAAACCGGCTGCTCTAACCTTGTGCCTGATCCACCATGGCATTGCCCTTCCCGCCGTCCAGCAGTGCCAGGCATTATTTTTTTTCAGGGGGGGAAGAGGTTCTTGTTGTATTGAGGCAGGAGGAAGGATGATCCCAGCACACGTCCTGGGGCAGGGCTGCTCCTGCTCACACACACACACTAATGCCATCCCAGCAGGAGCACGGCACAGCAGCGAGCCCCACAACACCCGATGGGACACTGCCTCCCATGCACCACTCTGCAGCGGGGAGCGAGCGCCAGCAGCTCCATCCTGCCTCTGCCAACAGAAAATGGAAGACGGAAAGATTTCTCCCATTTCACTTCACCTACTGCAAGACCCCAGCACTTTTCAAAGACACAGCTGGCTGCCTCAGCTCCGCTATCACCCATGCCCAGCATCCCAGTCTCAGCAGGGAGGTCTGATGGTTTCCAGTACGACGGGTGCCTTACAGGAACGCAGCCCTCCTTTCTGCCCAACCAGATCAAAGATGTGGATCCTCCTTCAAGGGTTTTGAAATCACATTCAAGACAAACATTAACTTTTACACAGCTGGCTCAGATCATCAAAACAGGCTCCATTCACCACAAAACCCCACCAGGCCCATGGAGAGGGGCTCACAAGGCTTTACTGGAGCCACCGGGAAGGCTCTGCCTCACCTTCAGCACAGCAGCATCCACACCTGGGGGGTGAAGCCCTGGAACCCACAGCCCCCCAGAACTCAGCCAGGTCCCCGAGCTATGCGAGGCACATCCCTGCCCTGCCCCGGTAACGCGCTGGCAGGGGGGCTCGGCCACATGTTTTAAGTTACTGAAGCACCAAACCCTGCAGCGTCCCACGAGCCATTAGGCGATGGGCACATTCGGTGCTGTGCCTTGCCAAGCTCTTGGACTCTGGTGGGACAAGAGCTGCTTCAATCTCATCGCTTTTTTTTTTTTTTTTGAACTAAACTGTTTAACAAATAGAAGTTTCGGTTTTATAAACAGAAAAATGACAAGCCTGAAGCATGCAGCTTCTGTTACAGGGCTGAGAAACAGCTCGCCTGGACCCACCCCACCCCCAGCCACAGTCTAGGAACAACCATTACCCCCACACACGCCCCATCTCCATTAAACCGGACTGCTCAGCACCCGGAGAGCTTTGCCAGCAGGTTTTAGGGTACCCCTGCACACTGGGGGCTGCCCAAGCCCGAGCAGCTCACCCAAGGCGGCCAAGAAAAGCCACAGAGGAGCTGGAACTAAAGCCTGGGTCCCCCATTCCTCTCCGCCCCCAGCTGCACCCTACAGCAGTGCCCTGCCCCACTGAAACACCTCTAGCTGTCCCCCCTGCGCCCAGAAACCCAGCAGGAGGAAGGGTGATCCCAGCACACGTCCTGGGGCAGGGCTGCTCCTGCTCACACCACTCGCATGCTCACACACACACGCTAATGCCATCCCAGCAGGAGCACGGCACAGCAGCGAGCTCCACGACACCCGATGGGACACTGCCTCCCATGCACCACGGGAGCTCAGCATCCCTGGCGCACACCCCCACAGCCCCAGGCCCAGGGTCTGGGGGGCACCCACCGCTGCAGCCCCCAGGATGCCAAGGCCAAGGATGCTCCAGCGCAGCGGTTTTGGGGAGCAAAGCACGGCTCCAGCCCGGCCCTGGGTGGCTGCAGCCGGGCACAGCCGAGCCGGGGGGCAGAACCGGGGTGCAGCAGGCAGCTGCTGCCCTGCCCGTACCTGGTGGTGCGTCTCCTGCTCCACGTTGAGCCCGTTCACCTCGACGACGCGGTCCCCGGCGCGCAGCCCCGCCGCCTCGGCCGGCGAGCCGGGCTCCACTTTGCGGATGAACTGCCCGCTCTTGCCCTTCTCGCCGTGCAGGTGGAAGCCGTAGCCGCTCTCCCCCTTCAGCATGCGGCACAGCCGCGGCTTCAGCTGGTCCTTGGCCATGGCCGGGGCGGGCGGGGGCGGGCGGCCGCGGGGCCCCTTTTATGCGCGGCCCGGGGCGGGCGCGGAGCGGCGGGGAGCGGGGGGGCGGGCCGGGGCCGCGGCCGGGGCCGGCGCTGGGGCTGGGGCTGGGGCTGGGGCCGGGGCGCTGCGCAGCGCGGCCATGCTGCGCGCTGCCCCGCGGCGCCGGGAGCGCGGCGGCCGGGGGCGGGGCCGGGGGCGGGGCGGAGCCGCAGCTCGGGACGGGGCGGGGAGAACCGGCACCGGCACCGGCACCGGGCGGACGGAGCCGAGGGACTCCCGCGGCCGATGGTGCGGGAACGGCCGGGGTTGATCGGAGCCACCTGCGGTGCTGCAGGCTCGGCTCCGGCTCCGGTCCAGCTCCCCCGGGGCAGCGCCGAGACCCCCCCCGGGGCAGCGCCAGACCTCCCCCCAGGGCAGATCCCGCCCGGGGCAGCACCGAGACCCCCGTGGCAGGACTGAGCCCGCTCCTGGTGTACCACTGAGCCCCCCCGGGAACAGCACTGAGGCCCCCTGGAGCGGCGCTGAGACCCCCAGGGCAGCACCGAGCCCCCTCCTGGTGTAGCACTGAACCCCGCTCAGGGCAGCACTGAGCCCCCACCCCACCCCGTGCAGCGCTGAGACCCCTCCTGGTGTTGCTCCTCCTCCCCCCTCTCCGGTGTAGCACCGAGCCCCCCCCCCGGGCCACGCCAGCAGGCAGCCCCTCGCACTGGAGCCCACCACTCTCCAGGCCAGCCTGGGGATGCTGCCCCCCACATCTGTTGGCCGGGACCCCCCACCGCTGCCCACCGGGGAGGAGTACCTGGGTCTGGGCTCATCCATGGGGCAGCGGGACACAGGCCAGGGGCACCCCGTGGAGGGGAGGCTATGGGGGGCAGGGCCTGGGGCAGAGGCCCCTCATCCCCAGGGTTCATCCCAAAGGGATGGGATGCGTTGGGAGCCCCCCGGGTCCGGAGAGGGCAGGATGCAGCCCAGCGGCTCCTGTGCCCACGCAGCCCCAGCCTGGGAAGGCAGGAGCTGTGGAGCTCCTTGTGGGATGTCACACGTGGAGCTCGTCCATGCCAAGGGGTTCAGAAATGTTTTGTGACCCCCTGAACACCAGGCTGGGGTTTGTTAGTGGGCAGCTCCGCTGTGCTGGTCCTGGCCATTCCCGGCTCCATCCCAGGTGCCCAGGCAGAGAGGCCATCCAGGTTTCCCCTGGAATGAGCTTGTTTTGGTGAAAAGCCGAGATCCTCGTCTTCACCCTCTTGCATTCCTAGTCTTCATTTCCTTGAAATCTTTCACAAGGAGGAAATGACCCAGCTCAGCTGGGGCAGTGCTGCGCTGCGTGCTGCCTGCCTCTCACAGGTTTTCTAGCTCTCCTCTACTACCTCTCCCTCCTCAGCTGCTCTCCTACCCGGTTTTTACAGAGCTAAAGCAAATGCAGCACCCAGCTTGGCATGGTAAATAAACCACTCCAGACATGAATCTTGATTCTCTTTTAATTTGTAGTCAACCCAACAAAGAAAGACTCCCACTGCAGTTATACATAAAGTCACTCTTCAAAGGGAAGGTGTCTGAACCAAAAAGCTGCTCGGTGGCGTATCTTAGAGGAGAGTCACTGTTCTGGAAGAGAATGGCATTACGAGTCTCCGGCGATGCTTCCCACCCTTGTTTCCTACAGGCAATGTGGCTACTTGGGTGTTGTGCCCAAGGAGAGGGCGCAGTGTGGCTACGGCCGGGTGCTGGGCACCGGCCCCCACGGGCACTCGGTGCTGGCCCTCGAGGTGCCTGTCACCCTCAGCCAGCAGCGGGCTCAGCCCCGGCTCCAGCACCGTTTGCAGCCAGGGAGGTCGCACCGGGGATGATGCCAGCTGCCCCTGCTCCGGGGGTCCTTTGCTCTCCGCGGCGCAGCAGAAGTGCTGATCTCGGCACAAAATCTTGGGTGACACAAGAGGAGGCCAGAAAGCCGGGAAATTCGGAGGCTGTTTTATTTGCTGTACGACGCAAGTAGTCCCTTGAGCCTCTTTGTGGAGTCCCGAAGCTTTTTATCAGGCTGGAGGAGTGCGAATAATTGATTTTTCCACTCACTGGCCAAACCAAAAACCTGGAGGGAGGAGGGGGAGGAGAAGGAATCGTTTCAAGTTTATTTGAACAAAAAAGTTTCTTTTTATTCAGTGCAATAAAAACACGAGAGACAAAATCTTTTGGGTGGTCAGACAGAATATTTTAACCCTTTTGAATGTCTTTAAAAGAGTTGGTAGCTTGCAAAATAAAAAAAAAAAAGGGACAAAATATCATTTCAAAGAGGTGAATTTTTCAAAACTGCTTATTTTCTTGAGCATAAGCATTTTCTCAAGTGTGACCTGGACTTGTGGTTTTTTTCCAACCTCAGTGTCCCCAAAAGGTGTTTTTTTCTCCAAAAAAACATCTATTAATTGTAGTGAAATTAAGGAGGGTCAGGCACCAAGCGTCAGCTGTCCAGCAAGAGGATGTAACCCAAAAGAGATGCCGGGATCTGCAAACTATTCCCAGGAAGGCTTTAGCAAACCTTCCCTGCCCACCTCTGCTGGGTGCAGGAGGCAGCAGCAGCCCAGCACCCACTGCCTGGGGGCACCGGGACCCCCGACCCAGCCCCCGAAGGGTCCCCTCTCCTGCAGGGACCCACGGAGGGTTTGGTAGAGCCCCGACTCAGCACAGCAGTTTTGCCTGGCTGCTCCTGGTTGCGCACCTTATGAGCCTAAACCAGAGCATTTCTGTCACAATCCCACCACTCTGCGGACCGATGGAGCTGAGACAGTGCAGGGGTGGGGGCTGTCCCCCTGCCCTGGGACGCACAGCTCAGCGCACGCTTTGCCACCGGCATGGTGCAAGGAGAAACGCTGTATTTTCTTAGTGCAGCTGGTGGGGGATGCTCCTTTGTGCAAAGAAGCTGGAACAAACTTGAAAATGCTTTGTGAGAAGGTGCATCCTCGCACGGTGCAAGACCCCTGTGGTGCTCAAGGCCTTTTCCCATCTGTGGCCCATTGTGGGAAAAAAGGAGAGAGCACAGGAGGGCTCCTGCACTTGCTGGTATAACAGAGCCGTCATTAAATCTGGCAGATACTGCACAGGCAAGGTTTTTCCACTGAAACTTCCGTGTGTCTTGATTTGGGCACATATTTAAGTCTGAATTGGGCCAGCCTGGAGCCTGAGGAAGTTCACTGTGTGCTTACTGGCTTGGAAGCGTTTTAAGCTCTTTTTGTTTGACATCTGCTTCTAATTCCTTCACTGCACTTGGTTGAGCAGCGACAGAGAATTACACCTGTGTCCTGAACCCTGTTTGCTTTAGGCCTGATCCTGTTGCATCACTCAGGCAAAACACAGATGCTGTGAGTTTCACAATCACAGAAAGCGGGCTGGACCGGCAGGCTCCCTGTGGTGTCTGAGGGAGGAATTTTTGGAGCCCATGAAGCCCATCTTCATTCAGAAACTGGAAAAACCTTGGCTGATAACCTGAGCCTGTTGAGAATGGTTCATTTCTAAGGTCAGGGCATCAGGGTGAGGAGCTCTTTGATTCGGAGGATGGTTTGCCGAGGCTGGTGGTGGGGTCGCTGGGCTGTGCCAGTCCTTCCAAAGAAAGAAGGTTTTGCACGTGCCTTTGGGCCATCTTCTGCCAAAGAGGACACACGTTTTCAAGATGCCAGGAGCCCCATGTCTTGTTCGTGGCTCCACATCGTGCCTGCTGGATGGCTTTGGGCAGATCTTGTGGCTTCTCTGTTTCCCCCCTCTCCCCGACCCTCCCCTGGGATGCGGGTCTCTCCTTGTGCCTGTCCTGCTCGGCGACAGGAGCATCGCCAAAGGCAGGGGGAGAACGAGGAAAAGGCTGGGTGCTGCCAGACACCCCTCCCTTCAGCTTCCGTGAGACACTGGTTTCCATCTCAGCCATGGGAGCAGCTGGCAGGGAGATGCTCTTCCTCCCGCTCAGCCTCCTCCTCCCCAGCAGCACACGTTGGCTGCTGTTTATCCACCGCCTGCTCCACACCCAGCTTTCCACCGTAGAGCCAGAACTCACTGGGCTGGTTGCAGCCAGGCTCCACATCCTGAGAGATCTTGGCCACCCACAGCACCTTCTGCCTGGGTGTGGAGGAAGACCCGGGTCCCTCTGCCCAGGCTCAGGGATGTACCCTTGTCAGCAGTGGTGTTGGACAGTCCTTGCTGGGAGCTGCAGAGAGCTGCTGCTACTGCAGTAATTGGCTCGTGACTATTAATAAATGAAGTCTCGGGCTTTCCGCCTGGCGTGGATGCGGCCGTGCTCATTCCTCATTTTTTTCGCCATCAGTCAGCATGGGGCTGCTGGGTCCTGGCTGCTCTCGGGGAGCAGCAGCTCTCATGGAGCGGGGAAAGGCCAATGATTTATTTGTGCTGCCAGAGGAACTGGGAATGAGAGGAAAGCTCATAAAAGGCACGGTCTCATTTTCTCTAAGCCTCTGTGTGTGGCACTATTGAGCTGTAAACATTTTCTAGGTTAGATTTATGGGGATAGAAGGGGAACTGATCATTAGGAGGATTAATTATATGCTCTGTGGGTTGTGAAAGTCCAGAAAGTTCAGTTATGCTGCTCTTGCACAAGCTGTCAGGTAGGAATCTGCCCAGGTCCTTTATTATTTGCAAGCAGATAGCAGCGCTATGGCTACCAAGCTGGATGCGCCCGGCAGCACATGGTGCTGTGCAGGCACGGAGCTGGTGATGGTCCCCAGCCTGGCTGGGCAAACCCAAGACCTCCCACATGCCAGCACACCCACAGACAAGAGTACAAGCAGTGATGCTGCTCCTGCACCCTGGCAGCGTGCAAACCTCCCTGCTCCACACCCGCCGCGTCCCCATGGCACGGGCACCCTGCTGCCTCTGCCCATCATTTTCCCCTGGAAAAGCTAAATGTCTTTAACAGCTATGGGAAAACCATACGGATAATATGACTGCAGAGGGACTTGCTTCTGGAGAGGCCGATGCTGGCACAGCTCGTTTCCTGAGCTGGATGCCAGCTGGTGCCGGTGCCACCACCAGCGTGCCGTTGTGCCTGCCGCAGCAAGGATGTGGATGTAAGAGAATCAGTGAGCCCTACAGCTGGCTCTGAGGCTCCCTGTCCCTGTGAGCACCCATTGCTAGCAGCATCCCATCCCCAGCAGCATCCCATCCGTGGAAGTACCCATCCCCAGCAGTACCCCACCTCCAGCAGTACCCCATCCTTGAAGCAGTCATCCCCAACAGCATCCCATCCCCAGGAGCACCCACCCCTGGGAGTACCCATCCCCAGGAGCACCCACCCTGGGTGAGGCTGGTGGCAGAGCAGCGCTGGTGAGCAGGTCCACAGAAGTGCCAGCGCAGTGGCAGGGACCTCAAAGGTGCTCCAAAGAGAGGTCCCTGCCAGTGTCCAGCCAGGCGGGCAGCGCTACCACCCAAGGAGCCATCGGCATTCGTTCCTGCCATGCTCCACCACGGCTGGCTCCTGTCCTGCCAGGAAAAGCGGAGTCCCCATGTGCTGACATGGGAGCTGGACCCAAGTCCCGGGGCGGGGGGTGGGGGTGGCCTCAGCAGGGAGCTGCAGAAGCACCTCAAAGAGGTGCTTCAGGGCTGGAGGTGGATGGAGATGGTGGGGCTCCCAGCTTCACCCAGCTGGAACATCCCTCCCTGCCAGCCCAGCCGCGGCAGCCCGGGGGGCTGGGAGTGCAGCCGGCCCGTGCCGGGGTTTTAGCCCAGCTGTGCCTGGGTTTAATCCTACTGTGCCATGACAGTCGTGGCCCAGGCTGAGGGTTTTGGAGGCATCAGCTCTTCTGCTGGCATGTCCAGCCCCAGATGCCAACCCAGCACCCAGGCGACACTGCAAGGGCTGGGACCACTCCTGCAACATTTTCTTGGCACATGGCACTTAGGGACATGGTTAGTGGTGGCCTTGGCAGCACTGAGTTAATGGTTGGACTCGATCTTAAAGGTCTTTTCCAGCCTGAATGATTCTGTGATTCTTGGCATAAGCAGAAGGGCCAGAACATCCCCGGGGACCTCAGCTGGCCCCTGGGGTGCTGGCAGCTCTTGATGGGGTTTGGGCAGGACGGTCTGAGGGGCTGCTTCTCCTGCAGCAGCTGCATGGCTGGGCTGGGGGTCAGCAGGTCCCCTTCACCACCCAGTGGGGGATGCATCTGGGTTTTGGTCTCTCCTGCAAACATTAGAAGGAACATCCACCAGAAAATGAGACAGGGGAAATGTCCGAGGCTGGGAAGGTGCCTGTATCCCAGCACCTCATTACTCAGGAGGGGACCCCAAGGGGACGTTTTACCTTTGCTGCACCACCTGCCACCACTGTGCCAGAGCCAGCAGCAAGCCTGCGCATCCCCAGGAGACGGGCACGTCCAGCAGAATGGCCGGGGAGCAGGTAGAGCAGGCAGGGCAGTGCTGGCATGGCTCACCTCTGCTCCCTGCGGCACGTGCCCGCAGCAGGTGAGCTGCTCCAACCAGGCGGCACGGGCGCTCCCCAAATACAGCCCTGTGTACAGTCAACACGGGGATGCAGCTCCGGGTGGCTGCATGTGGGGCCAGCACAGCCCTTGGGACACCGGTGGGGACGCATGGGTGGCAGCATGGGGCCCATGGGGGGATCCTGGCCCAGCGTCTCCCCAGGAATAGCCCTGGGCTGCTGCAGCTCAGCCAGGGAGGGCTCTGCCTGTGTCTGTAAGCCACAGGCGCCTTGTCAGCACTTGGGACATCTTGGAAATCAGCAAAGCAGCAGGCACAGAGATACTGTTATCTCCTACTCTCTGCAGCTCCTACCCCGTATCTCCAGCCAAGGTCAATTCCCCCGGGTGGTGTCAGTGGGAAGCTGTGGGCAGCCCAGTGGGATGGGACGGGACCCCTGGCAGAACTCAGCTCAGTGCTGGGTCCCGCAGCCTGGGCCCCCCATTCGGGGCCATTGCAGGGACCATCTGCCCAAGGACTGTCCATCCCCAGCCACCACCGCACCCAGCACCCGCCGGAGAGGGACTCAGCCCCAGCCGCCTGCATCCCGGCAGGGCGAGGAACAGCTTTTGGGCAGAGCAGACGACGGAGGAAATTCCTTGGGGAGTTTTCTTCCTCCTGGTACATGCAAGGGCCCTGCAGCCATTGTGTGAGTGCATGGGCCAGCACGGGTGTGAGCTCACGCCGGCTCCCCCAAGGCTGCTGGTTCCTGCCCCAGACACTGCCCCCCCAAAGCCCCCAGCCCCGGCGTGCCCGGCCGCCTCGGTGAATGCTGCTGGCCCCCTGGGAGAGGTTGGGTAGCCGGGAAGGAAAAGGAGCCGCCCCAGGCTCAGGGTGGGTTGGGGTGGGACGTCTTCCTGCCCGCCGCAGCCCCTGGGATTCGCTTGCCTTTTGGACTGGGATAAAATGCATCCGCTGGCACAGCAGGCTGGGTGATGGCGCACCCCATCCGGGAAAGCCTCGCTGCGTCAGCTGGCCCCGGCTCTGCCCGGCGGCACTGGGTCTGCAGAGCTGCCAGGTGGCACCTTGGAGATGGCCCTGGACCAGCGGCCACATCCAGGTCCAAACCCCACGTGCTGCGCGGGGACCCAGAGCCGGGAGCAGCCACATCCCTGGGCCGCCCTGGTCCAGACATGGAGCAGCGGGACAGGCTTTAGCCCAGAGCTTCCACCCCCTCCTGGGCCCGCGGTCGCGGCTGGGGCTGTGCAGATGGAGGGGCACCCGTGGGGGCAGTTCCCCACTCTGCAAGGGCGCAGGGATGCGGACATGGTGGCAGGGCTCACGCCTGTTGCAGCTCCCCAGCCGTCCTCATCCCCTGGCATCGCTGTGGCCACAAGAGGGCACGGCAAAGCCACCGGGTGCCACCGCACTCCCGGCACCCCTGCACCCTGCCCACCGCCCCACAGCCTCAGTGACCAGGTGGGACGTGGTAGGAGAGAAGGGGTGATGTGTCCCACTGTCACCTGGGGGTTTCTGAGCCCCCCACATCTCCCAGAGCCCAAAGAAGTGACAGAATTTACCTCCTTGGCTGCACTTACCCCCCTCAAAGCTGCTCCGTGGGGGTCAGGGGGCACCGGGACCCTGAGCGGGGCCAGGAGCTGATGTGCAGCTGCGGCTCTGGGCCCATCCACGCTCCCCCCGAAAGCTTTCATACCCCCGCTTTGCTCCCAGCTGCAATCCCAGCCTGTGTGGGGCAGGGACCCAGCACCCTCCCTGGGGCTGCATTTCATCTTGGGGCACCCATGGGGGCCAGGACAGGGGGTCCCTGTGGTCCAGGCATGCAGCCCCCCGGAGTGAGGGGGACGGGAGGCAGACCGTGAGGAGTGCAGCATCTCCCCCAGGACCATCTTTTAGAAGGGATCAGTTGAACATCCATCAGGGATGGCTGGGTCCTGCCCTGAGGCGGGAGGGGTAATTAAACACCCTCTTAAGCTTTCTTCCATTTTATTTGGCTTGTTGACCTCTGGGGAAGACCCAGACCTCTCCGGAGAGCTGGGAGCACAGAGGAAATTATTTTACAGCTCTGCTGGGGAATCACTCATGCTCTTCAACAGCAACAGGAAAAATTATTTTACAAGATGGGAAGTGAAGGGCTTGTGGTTAACTACGTGTCTTGCTGGTTTTGCCCCAGTAATTGGCATGTACAAGTGCTTCTCTCCGACAGATGAGGGCAGAAGCACGCGCTTGAGTCACATCTCTCATCACATCACCCTTCATCCTGCTCTCTGCTCATCCTCCCGTGCAACGATGACCTTTACATTTTCTACCTCATTTTATCACTTACCTCCATCAAGAAGGGCAATTTGCCTCGGTGGCCACTCCACCGGCTGATTGGCACCCTGACAGGTTTGTCCCTTTTCAAGTGCAGCTGCCTAATGGGTTATTGGCAATCGAGTCTTATTTGGCCCATCTGAGCACCATGCTGCACTAATGAAGAGCAGAAATTGGAAAATCATGGGGGGGAAGAGAGTGGGGACAGGGAGGAGAAACCGGTTGGGAATCATTTGGGAGAGGATGATCCTTCACATCTTACAGAACCCCAAATCCTCCCTGAGACCCAGCGAGATGTGCCAGCAGCCCAGCGGGTGCGAGGGGCAGCACGGCAGGCAGGGCTTGGTGTGCACCTGGCTCCCAAACAAACATCACAAGGGGTTTTTCCTTTCAGATCCGAACCAAAGCAGTACAAACCCTGCTGCCCCCACTCCGCAGTCAGCTGCAGGGGCTTGGCAGGCAGGCGGTTCAGGCGAGAGGGGTGGAAACGTCTCGTTTTGCCAGATTTCCTGCAAAATCTGCCAGCGCTGGCAGGCGAGGGCTCAGCGATCCACGGGAGCTGGACTCAGCCCCCCAAACCTCAGTTTTCTCTAGAGCCCAGATCCCACCTGCTCCAGCACACCTCACTATGTGCTCCTGCCTGGCCCTGAGGCTTCTCCCCGTTTTAATGGGGAATAACACTTACTTTCATCAGCAGACATAATAAAAAATGAAGCTCTTAAGCAAGCAAAAAACCAGCTAGAGCAGTGAGGAGTCACAGAGCTTTTTTTCAGCCCAGTCCACAAAAGATGTCTGACTCTGTCATCTTAATTGACACTTAGCCTGGCAGTAACTGCCTGACGGGTAGTAAAAGAGATTTACTGTAAAGCTGCAGAAGAAAATGTGTCAAGGAGTTAAATCATGTCAGAAAAATCTGGGAGTGACCTACCACTGAAGTGCCTGCCCTGTGCAGAGCCGTACCAGGTTTTGCTTTTAAAAAAAAACCAACACACCACAACAGTACAATGAAGCCAAAGTTTCCTTTGATCGATTCTCATTTTAATGAGGGCAGGTTCCTAGGAAGCAAACAGTACGTTTGTATCATATTGCAAACAAGCTAGTACAGAAATCTAAAAAAAATAAACAAAAATAAATATCTTCCCTGTTTACTTCTCCCCAAGTTTATAGCACTAGGTTGACCTGAAAACAAGATGAATTTACCACTGCATCTGGACAGCGGCCATGAAAAATTAGAATTTTTTTGGAATGCAATTGTCTATATGGTTTCAGAGAGGTCAGAGTACCAGGAGATCCGCTGATGAGAGTCTTCCTCGCCAGCTAGGGTGAATGGTTTCCACCTTGGGCAGTCAATGCTCCTCCGCCGCTTGAAGCATCTCTGCCGGGCCCCTTCAGTGGGTCAGAGCCACGTCTTCAAGCGGGAGAAGCTGTAAGGAGAGGGGCTGGGTTATTGCAGAGCATCCAGCCGCACACCTGAGCCCTGCCACCACCTCCCTGCCCACGTGGGACCGCATCTCCTCTCCGTACAGCGCCGGAACCAGCGCTGCATTCGCGGTCCTCATTTAATATTCTCTGTGGGCTCAGATCCAGCCCAGGGTGGCTGCAGGCTCCCGAACGCCGAGCTTGGCCCTGCCTGCCAGGCTCCCCTGGAAATGTGGCTGTGACATCGGGGGGGGGGGACACACACGCGTGTCCAAAGGTCTGGAGCCCCAGCCATGGCACCAGCACCGCTCTTCCCGCATGCAGCCAGGCTGCGGGAGGACACGGCACAGTACAGGCGTGACGCAGGGCTGAGCTGACCCATCTGGGCTTCCCCAAAAAGATACTAATCCTGTTATTTCCTCCAAAAATGCAAGGGCGGAGGAATACAGCTACATGATTCAGGGGCTGCTCCAACAGCTAACAGCCCCCGTGGATTTCAGCTGGATGTTGGCTCCAGCGTGACATAAGAGGAAAGAAATGTCATGTCCAGAGCCAGCCCCGAGCCAGCCCCACGCAGCCTGGCTGAGCCCCTTTTGGGGGGCAGGGAGGGGGGTCCGGCAGAGGGGCCACACCAGGAGCACTGCGGCATCACCCCCCTGGGCACCCTCCCAGCCCTGGCAGCTGGGTCCCGCAGGGCGCAGGGCTGTGATGCACCAAATGGGGGGCACAGAAATAATCCCCCTCCTTTTTCAGTCTTAAAACCAAAGTGCAGCTCCCCCACAGACATCCCCTGGGGAGGAGGAACCTGCCCCCTCCTCCCGGCCGCTTTGCGGGGCACCACACACCTTGTGGGTCAAGTTCAAAACCGTGGCAGAGCCACAACTTTGGCCGTGGCACCCACACAGTGGTGACGGGGCTGAACCCCCCGGACCTGGTCTGTCCTGTGGGGTCACGGCTCCCCTCACCCCCCAACACACTCCCAGTGTGCAAGGCTCCGTGCACCCCCATTTCCCTGGGGGAACCCCTCCAAGGCTCCATGCACCCCCGTTTCCCTGGGGGAACCCCTGCAAGGCTCCATGCACCCCTGTTCCTTGGGGGAACCCCTCCAAGGCTCCGTGTATCCCTGTTCCCTGGGGGACCCCTTCGAAAGCTCTGTGCACCCCATTCCCTGATGGAATCCCTCTAAGGTTCTGTGCACCCCCGTTTCCCTGCTGAAACCCGTCCAAGGCTCCGTGCACCCCCATTCCCTGGGGAGCCCCCTCCAAGGCTCCGTGCATCCCCGTTCCCTGGCGCCCCCCCCCCCAGCACCGCGGTGGTGCCACCGAGGGACCGCAGCACGGCTCTAGCGCCCCGCACACGGGTGTCACCCCTCCAGCACCCTGCCGAGAGGCCGTGACACCCCCCTCCCCCGGCGACACCCCCCGGGCTCCACCGCCCCCGCCCGCCCGCCGGGGCCCCGGGGTTACCTGAGCTCGGCGGGGCGCGGGTGGGGCGCGGGCGGGGGCCGGGCGGGGACCCCCGCGGGGACCCCCCAGCCCCGGCGGAGCAGGCGCTGCAGGAGGCGGCCGGGGCCGGGCGGCGGCGGGGCGGCCGGCGGCGTGTCCCCGACGGGGCGGCCCGGGGGCGGCGGGGGGGCGGCGGGGGTGGCTGCCCCGGGGCGCCGGGGGGGCTCGGCCGGCAGCTCCCGGCGCCAGAGGTAGGGGGAGCGGCGGACCCCCATGAGCAGCCCCGAGGCGCGCCCCACAGTGTGGTACCGGGGGCTGGCGACGTGCTTGTACCAAGCGCCGGCCGGCAGCATCAGCCCCAGCAGCACCAGGGCCCCCCAGGCGCCCCCTGACAGCCGCCCCCTCGGCATGGCGCCGGGCGGGCAGGGTGCGGGTAGGGTGCGGGCAGGGTGCGGGCAGGGGCACCCCCCGGCCCCGGCCGCCCCAGCGAGCTCTGCCCCGCGCCCGCGCCCCGCCGGTTTATAGCGCCGTCGGGAGGGGCACCCCGCGGCCCCGCCCCGGCAGCCCCCAGCCCCCCCCACCTCCTACCTGCCGCCTCCAGTGGCCCCCCGCCCTCCCCCTGCAGCACCCCCCGCGGCCCCGAGCAGTCCTCCCGTCTCTGAGTACCCCCCTTCGCCGCCCCCAGCATCCCTGAGCATCCTCCCCGCTACCTTCATCATCCTCCTCATGGCCCAGGAAACCTCCCCGTGGGGCCCTCTGCAGCCCCAGCACCTTCCCCGTGGCCCTAAATACCTTCTCCGTGGCGCTGAGCATCTTCCCTACCATGCTTAACATCCTGCCACAGCACTGAGCATCCTCTGCAGCCCCCCAAACCACCCCACAGCTCCTCACAGCCCCCAAAACCTTCCCACAGCCCCACAAACCTCTCCACAGCCCCCCAAGCTCCCTGCAGCCCTACAAACTTTCCTGCAGCCCCCCAAACCTTCCCACAGCCCCTCAAACCTCCCCACAGCCCCCCAAGTTCCCCACAGCCCAGCATCCTCTCCAGCCCCTCAGCACCTGCTTGACACCGGCAGGATTTGCTGCTGGAGGAAGAGATGTTACAAACTGACTGCAAGTGAGGACCCTCGGAGGTCCTGTGCCCCCAGCCTCACTGCCTAGAGCGGGACCAACAGCAAGGCAGCAGGAACATGCCCTGGAAGAACCAACTGTAAGAACAAATTGCAGTGATTTTCAACAAAATTCATCCCACGTGGGGTACCAGATGGAGGTGAGTGATGCAGACTGAACCCTGCTGTGGTTACCTGCCCCAGCGTAGAGATGCTGCTGCTGCTGCCTGGGGGGTGCAGAGGGCCCATGTGTCCCAGGGAGCTCAGTGTCCTGCTGTGCTCTCCACCTTCGTAGCACCCACGGAGCGTTGAGACCCAGATTTCACTCTGATCTCGCTCAGCTCAATTAATATCCCACCTGTGGTTTGTGGGTCCTAGTGCCCATGAACTTGCCCTTGGTGCAGGGCAAAGTCACGACTGCGTAAGAGGCGCAAAGCAATAGGAAGAGATGAGATACCGCACCCATGCGGGGGGCTCAGACTGCTGCTACCCCCGGGATCACCGCCTGCTCTTGGTCACTTGTCCATCGCAGTGTAAAGCGGCCAGCTGCCTGACTCCCACCCGAACAGCTCCTTCAGTAATTCCTGCTCTTCCCTCTCTTCTTTAGGAAAAAAAAGATGACCCAGGAGGTGAATACCTGATTCCCGTGGGATGCCTGCCAACTCGTCTTCCTCTTCACCAAAGCCTGCTGCCTCCATAATCCAGAGAAATCACAGGACCTGGTATTTCCAGCCCCTTCCAACACTCCTCTGGTGCCACTTCTTAACGAACAGGAGGACTGGGGATTTGGTGACACCACCCCTGCTGCCTCCTGCTGAGAGCCACTTTATGTTGCCTGGATCCAAATCTTGTGACCGCAAGATGTTTCGCCTGTAGAAATTTTGGAGAGATGCGAGGAGCTCCCCACTGTGTTCTGCAACCCGCCGCGATGCGGGAGCCCACAGCGGACAGGGGCTTTGTCCTGCAGCGAAGTGCTCAAGACCATTTGCAGTGGGCTTGTCAGGCTGCGTCCCCTTCTTTTCTGCAACTCAGGTCTTCTTAAATAGGACATTACTGCAAATTTTGCCATTCCAGTCAGGTGACTTTTCCCCTCAGATTCCTTAATGCAACCAAGCAGGTAAAATTCATGCTCATCAGGGAGCAATTCCAGTTCCTCTCATTTATTAGCCAAGTTCTTGGCTTTATACACTGAACTGTGACTAACTAATTTCTTATTATTTTTTTTTTTCAGGCCGCACAGTAACTTGATTGACTTTATTCTCAGCATCTGGGTGCCCATTTCTCTTTTTGAGATTATTTTAGCATGGTCCCAAGGAATGTGGCCAGCCTGCTTCCCACCACCAGGCTGCCCAGCTCTTTACCAGCATCCAGCCAGCCTCCCCCATCTCGCCCAGCAGCGAAGCTCGCTCCATCAGCCCAGCTTGCCCACACCGGCATTTTGTGATCCTCTGCTCAGGCATGGGGACGTGTTTGCACGTGCAAGCAGGAGACAGACCCACGCTGGGGACCCCTCAGTGTGTGGGAGCAGGTTCTGCTCATCTCAGCCAAGCGACAACCTCCTGCTGGAGGAGCCAGCCCCTTGGCCAGGCAAGGGCCAGAGACAGCGGGGCTGGGGCTGTGAGGAGGAGGAGGAGGAGGAGGAGGAGGAGGAGGCGGAGGAAAAGAGAAGTGCAAAGCAGCAATAAGACATGGGGAGGTATAAGATGGTCTGTCTCAGTGAAAAGCCTCATGATTCTCCTCTTCTGGGAAGGCTGGGAGCAAGTGAAATCCCAGTTGGTAAGAAGGAGATCCCGGCCTTTTCCCGAGCAGAGTACTGGAAGTTACACTTCGTGGAGCACGACTCATTTCTGTTAATGAACCAGACCCAGTGTCCAACTCACTCATGGCCCAACTTCTCGGAAGCTCCCAGGCTTACGGTAAGGAGAAAGCTGGGTTCCCGTCTCCCACCAAGCAGGTCATTGATGGGTGGGCTATTTTCATCACCCTTTGAGTGCTCTGAACATTACAAACGGCCTCACCACTTTCATGTTTTAACAGAGCCATTAATGAATGGCATCGGTACAGCACACAGACAATCACATCGCAGCCTGCCCTGGTCACCAAAGCCCAGTTCACAACCGGACACGCACTGCCAGGTTTATTCCACTCAGTAATAAGCCATTACAGTTCCTTCTCCCCCCGAGAGCCAGATCAATTCTGAATGACCTGACGCTCAGCCTGGAGAAGGCAGAGGCTTGTTCCTACCTCTGCCCCCATTCCTGAGCAAACAGGTTTTAGGAGCTTATGTTTTGCTGCAGCAGTACACCAACGTGGGCTCAACCTTCCCACCCAGCAGTGGAAGATTTTCTCATTCCTAGAGATCTGCCTAAAGTGTCTTTTACGTGTATTTTTGGCGTAACTTGAATAACTTATCACACATATAGACTCTCTGGGAACTGAACTGAACTCTTTCCTCTCAGTGCATTGAATGATTCCTGCTCACAGCCAGCCTCTTGTGTCTGCAAGGCACTTTGAGACCCTTCAGGATGATATAGTAGGGCTCCAGATCTCTAGTAGAGTGCATGTTTTCTCTCCCAAGTATTTTTACACATCTTTAGAACAAAACAGCTGACAAGCAGTTTGTCTTCTATTTATATTCTAAGTAACTAAAATATAATTTTAGGATTCCTGTTCCCCTCACAGCAGTCGATGCTCCCACAAACACTGCAGCACGTCAGCGGACCCATCACACCGTGCTGCTCCGAGGTGGTCTTCGTGTCAGGAACACCCCCAGAGGAACAAAATCCTTCTTTACAGATAAAAAGCTTTTGAACAAATCCTGGCTCCTGTGGAAGTATTCTACAGACCCCATGAGGGTAAGATTTCAGCCTTTCGGGCCACTTCTATAAGCTGCAGGTACTTGGGTTCACCCAAGCAGGATCCAGCTGATCTCAAGCCCTTTCGAAAACCCCACTTTTACATTTTCACTTAATAAACACATTATTAGCTCCAGCATCACGTTTATCAACTACACAGACACTGAGCTGAGACTTTGCTCAGCTTACCCCAGTGCTTGGACAAACCCTTCACGATGTTATTCATTTGTCGAGGTGGAGTGCAATCTAACCATATGGCTCTGCTGCTGAAAGGATTTAAGGTCATCTATTATTTTGGAACAAACCCAGTCTTTCTGTAAAAGGAAGATCCAGCTGCAGCTCCCCATCTTGCTGGATGCTCGGGCTCTCCAGGAGGTAACTGCTGCTTCTCTGTTGGACCAGCCATCTCCCCTACAGCTCTGAGCTATCAGAGCATGAACTGAGGTTTCTGCTGAAAAAACACAAAGTTTCAGTCTGAAAAACTGCCCAGCGGTCCCCATGGCTGGGGGGAAGGAGGGATGAGCAGCTGGAGGCATCACGTCTTAAACCCCTGCAATAAACCCAGCCGAGCTCCCTTAGAGCCCTCTTTACCCGATTTAATGCCTGTTGTGCTCTCACCTCCCACCACACACATTACTGTACCCATTCAGGATTTGTGGCTTTTGAGAATGATCTAAATGAATTTGATGTCCCAGAAAGAGGCACTTGAAAAATAAACCGGTGTGGTTTAATGACAGCATTTTCCACATTTTTATTATAATGACTCTGGTGTTTATTGGAAGGTTTGCGACTCAGCCGAGCATGAAAACAAAGCAATTGAGGAGGTCGGCCCTGTGATGGGGTCTCGGCACACTTGGTCATTAATGCTCATTCTATACATGACAGGTTTTGGCCATTTGGGCTGTATGGCATCTTCCTGTGGGGGTATGATGAGAGGGTGGAGGCAACATCGTTTTGAACAAGGAGCCTCATGCACTCTGGTGCAGAGCCTGCCCTCCTCCTCTGGCTGTGCAGCACTCGGCAAACTCACATCACCTTTGGTAATTGTGATCATCCTGTTTTTCAGACTGGGAAACTGAGGCCCATAGCATTCGAGTGAGTTGCCAAAGGCCACGCAAGCCAATGGCCAAGTCATGGAGCCTCCTGCTCTGAGGTCCTTCATGGGGAGACTCTGCCAAGCTCTGCTTTTCCATGCAGGGCACAAGCTTGCCTTGCAGAGACGGGCACAAAACAGCCAAAAGGCAAGAGAGGCTTGGCTGCCGTGAAATCAGCTGGAGGCACAAAACTGGCAAAGGAGCTGAAGTCAGAGGCTGCAGCAGGGATGAGTTTTGCTGTCCATCCCTTACCAGGCAGCACCATGCTCATCCTGAACCGGTGCGAAGCCCACTGCAGGCAGTTGTCTTTCAGGCAAGGTTTGAAGCTCAGCACCTGAGTGACCTGATATTGAAAATCCCACCTGAACAGTTGAACGTGATAAACACCCTGCCTGGCTGCCCAGGAGGTCAGTGGTCCAGCTCCCTGCTGCTCCATCTCTGCCTGCACACCAGATTTCTGCAGTTCACCCTTCACCTACTTTCCCAGATTCACATCCCTGCTTGCCTCTTGCATTACTTCAACGCAGGAGCGAGTCAAGTCTTAATGGCAAGAAAAAGATATTCCCACACATGTGGCTCAGCAAACTCTGATGCTTTCCAACACCCAACCCACTGCTGAGCTTTCTTGGTGAATCAGAACGAGTGTGTTTTTCTAAGGAGTGTGGATGAGGCACTTAGCGAGCGGGACCCAAACGGGCTCAGTCCCTCGGGTACTGCAGTGACAGCACCCCAGGAAGATAGTCCCAGGAATAACAACTTTTGCCATTTTCTTGCATCTAGAGTGTGTCCTCGTGTAATAAATTCAGATTATGGAGCAATACCTTTCACCAGTGATTCAGAACATGCTGATTAAATGCTATTTCTTTGTTCTTCTGAAATAAAGGAACTGTAGCTGATACAAACAAATTATGATTTCAAACTGTGAGGCAAGACACACCTTGACTCCACGATAAAGCTGCTGCATATTTTGGTGGCTCTGAAGAGAAAGAGGAAACAGTAAGTAGTGTTTTCTAATGTTACAGATCTTATTAAAGTGCACTAGATTAATTATTTTACTCCTTATGAAATGATTAATTCCTCCCTATTTTTAGACTCTTGTACTATTTTAAGAGATTTTTTTCCAGGGTCCAGTCACATGGAAGTTAAACAGCAAGCAGTAAAGTCTCCAAAGGATAATAAAGATCTCAAATTACTTTGCTAATGGAACAAAGAGTACTGTAAATGTCACACACTATTACAAGAGCGGTAGAAACCTTTACATGAAACAATGGATCCATTAGTGCTAAGTCAAAAAAAACACAACAACACAGACTTGATACTTTTGCATAGTTTCATGGAGCTGGCTGCCCCAAGCCAAATGAACTTGTTTGTTCACTCAAAGTCTGCAGCTGAGCTCACAACACAGCATCCAGCGTACTAATCACACACACTCTCAAGGCATCGATCATTTAGGATTTCAAAGCGCTTTACAGACAATAATTAAGCCCCATTGCACCCAGCTGAGTCAGTGGAATTATTTCTGCTTAAAACTGCAGTACGAGGAGGGAATAACTGAATCACTGATGAGAGACCAAAACTGAACCGAGGTACAGACCCAGGTCCTCTGCACTACGCACCAAACTCCACTAATAGGTCCTCGCCTGTCCAAGCTTAATGAAGCAGTCCATCATCTTACAAGCTACAGGCGTGATCCTTCACTTCTTACGTGACTCATCAACTCAAGAACCCAACTCTGACAGGGTTACTTGGGTGAAAGGAAGAACTGTCAGAACCCATCACATTGCCCATCCATCCAGCCCTGTATTTTGCCTATTTTCCCTCCAACAGTTGAGGCTGGCAGAATGTTAAGAGAGTCCCTAAACATCTCAAGGGCTGAAGCGATGTCATCATAGAGTGACCTGGACATGACATAACATCACTGAAGAACCTTGATAAAAAAATCACGAAGATGAGGCATGACAGCATTGCCTCAGAAAAGTAGCAAGTAAGCAGGAAAGACAAAAATCCAAGAAGCAGGGAAGAGAGATGCCATCAGATGGCTCTCTCTAATGCAGGCAGACTTCTCACCCCCCTCCAGTCCATGATTCAGTCCTTCTCCTGGAAGTAATTTACAATACCGAAAGCGAGCTAATACCCAGATGTGTGAAGTGCAGAGTATATTTGGCTCCGATCTGAAGCATGTTTACTGTAAGGAGGAAGAGTTGTGAGATTAATCTTTTCTTTGACAGCTCTGAGATCTCTTAACCAAATCCCACACAACCCCAAAGTGCTCTCCCATTTCTTGAAATTTAATTAGGTGAGGCAATACAGTACACACAATTATATACGTGTAGGATAATTGGAGTAGAGGGCTCTAAGGCATGTAGATAAGATTTGTCTTCAAGCAAATCTGCACAGGTGGAGTCTGTTTTGCTTGGCATGAACACTTTGCCAGACTAATAGCTATATTTGTAAAACACTCTGTGATATCAAAAAGGAGGCACATTAGCAGTCTCATTCCTGGACCAGCACTACAACAACTAGCATTAAATATGCTACAACTGCGTTGCAAGAAGTACAAGGCTACAAGAAGCCCAACGTCCCTGCTGACAGCATGCAATTCTCACTGCTGTTTATGATGGCCCTGTAGGTGTGAGATTGACATCCCCCTAAAATCTAGCAGCAGACAAAAAAAATCAAATTATTCAGAGCAGGGTGGTCAGGCTGGCAGGGCACCAAATGGAGAGTCAGGGGCTCCAAGCTGCACTCCCAAAGTTATCAATTATTGCCTATCTGACCTCTGCAGCTTCCTGAGCTGTAGCAGTGCTGAATATAGAAATGGGAATGAAAAGGTGTCTTGTCATTTGAAAAGCATGCCCCGACCACCAGGCAGAATTTGCATTTGCCAAGTCTGACACCAGGCCAGGTTAGATGAAGTGAAGTTTGGTCACAACTCAGCTCCACAGATGCTCCCGAGGCTCCCACCCTGCCCCGGGCATCACGCAGTGCCCTTCTCTGCCTGCTCCGTCCTCTCTGATGTGCCCCAGTATGAGCTCTTCCCCCCATATGAAATCTGGACGCTCCTGCTGCCGAGTTGCTTTGCCTCTGTCCGTTGACGTTAGCTCCTGTAATGTTATTTGAAAATCGAGCTCATCCTGTTCTGGGAATTTGCACATCGGCACTTCACCTTGAAAGCCTAATGCCGTTTCCTTCCCCCACTGTTCCTTTGAATTCCCATCTAGGTACTGTGTTTTCTGTAAGCTGCACTTACCCTGCTCTCATCCTCCAACAAGCCGCTGCTAAAGAAAACTCTATCACCAAACTAATGTTTGTGAATGCCTTAAAATACAACTCTGCTTCCCAGCATGAATCTTTCTTTTGACTTTCAGGATCCTGCCCCTGTCCATTCACCCTCCTCCTCTTTAAGGAATCACTACTTTTCAGAAAAGCTTGTATCACTAAATTACGTTTTTTCACAAATAAAGATCTTGGAGGAAAATTCTCTCACCAAATCTGAAGTTGTGCAGAGTGTGCTGTGCCTGTTGACAGATCAAAGGACTGCAGTATGCGTATGCCTCTCCGCAACAGAACTTTTAAATAGAAAAACATCTTTTGGCTAAAAAAAAAGGTGAACAACTAATGTGATTAATAATTGCAGACTGGGATATTTCTTAAATGCAGGAAAATAACAGACAGACTTCTTATCAGTCCCACAGGTAGGTCCGTTGGTATATTTGATCCAAAACCTCGTGAAAACCCTGACCCCACTGTCCCCTGGGCAGTTTGAAATGGCACAAACTGGTCTGATTGCACACAGCAGCACAGTGATGGGAGGCCTCAGAGGAAGGGGGTGTGATATGTCTGGGACAAGCAACGCCGATCCTACAGCAGCCTAAAATGCTATTTTAAGCCTTAAACTCTGAACCATAAACTCCAGTCTCTAAAGACTATGAATGGTCAAGGCTGTAGATTTAAATCCGCCCTTAAATGAGGTACTTGTGTGAAGCCACTGCTAATAAGAGGCGATCTGAGACTTACATGAAAAAAAAGAAGCCCTGAGAAAATTATCACTTTTAACAGAAACTTTGTCAAATGAAAGCAAATCTCACTATTACGCACGAAGTATCTTGGCTGCAAATGAACCGCATCCGCATCAAGCTGCGAACATGAAATTAATCTAAGGCATAACCTTTAGCTCTACACTTTGACAATATTTTAGTGCTGAACTATAAATATTTGATCTGTTGCTCTTCTGAGTGAAATGGATTTGTTGTGCTCATCTGCAGTTATCAATTATTCCGAAGTATATTTATTACTGGTTAAATGACTTTAAAAGTGCCTTTTTCTTCTGATGTTATTATGTGATATTTAGCAAGTAAATATGGAAATTAACTATCCCTAGCATCAATATTAACCCTTTATCTTGGGAAGAACACATTTCCTGTCTGACAACACGTAGAACTAAGTACCAACCAAGATATTTACAATACGCACTGGAGCCTAGTTAATTATATATGATCATATGTCTTTATGTTTTGGGGTCACAGTGCTAAGACCGAGCTTCCATTTACAATCACTAGAGAAATAAAACAGCATCCTTAAGTCATCAGCAATGAATGATTCAATCCATTGAAAGAGTATTATAAAAACCTCTTTGCACTGCAAAATAAATTAATCTAAACGCATGACTCACATACACCAGCAGGATGATTTTTCAGAATGACGATGAGTTGAAAACAGTCTTTGGTGAATAGTTTGAATATTGGCTTTTTAGCATTTCTTTGTTCTGCTTGTGGAAGGTGCAGACATGAGGGAAGCAGGAGTAGCTTGTGCAATGATATCGAAATGGCACAGAGGGGTGGTGGGTTTTTTGGCATTTTACACCTGTGGAAAGACCTGGCACATCACTGGAAATGCAGTGTTATAGACAGAGCTGCAAACTGCAGAACGTGGCACAGAAGGGCTGTTCAGACCCGCTAGTGGGGGTAGCAAGAACAAGAGGCAGGAGTTAAGGAAATCCAACCTTTGCCGAAGGCTGCCTCGGTGGTGTGCCAGAGCTGGGGATCTGGGTCGGTTTGGGTTGTCGTATGGCTGCCAGTAGAGGACAGGACTGGATTTGGCCTCCCAGCCTGCAACTGGAAGGATTGATAACCTTACCCAGGTTTTGTTCCAAATAAATTTCCTGGATCTAGTTTAAAATTGACAACTCTGTGAGAGTGAGAAATCTGACTGCTGTGAGCTTTCACTGCTGATGGAAGTTTAGCTGCACCATGAAAGGACACAAAACCTTCAGCAGTTTTCCCCTTCAGACACCAATTATAGCAAATACCATCCGAGAAGCAGAAAATGTCCCAGCTGACAAGCTGCCAGCGATCCTGCCTGCCTGCAGCACCCTGGAAGACAGCCAGTGCTTCCTTTCACCTGGAACACCACGCATGCTACTGGTGGGAAAAGCATGTTGGTACAAACACGCTTTGCAGGATCAGGTCCTCAGCGCTCCCAGGTGGGGAGAAAGCGGTGTCACCGGCCAGCTCCCACCTGCACAACTGAAAAGTACAAACTCCGGTTCTGCCCGGTCACTTTGTCACCACGTTCCTTGTGATGAGTAATGTCATTTTTGAGCCTAATTATGCAGGTATATTTATTACCCTATGCTTGGCCATAGCACTGGGGTACTTGCGTAATTTCACAGACGAGTGACACTTAAGACAGCACATTACTGTCAGCAGCCTCCATCTCATTTCATGCTAATTGCTCTCCAAAATTGTGTGATGCAGTTTTGACAAAAAAACATTTTCAACAGTATCATTAATTCGGGGAGGGGGGGAACATTTCCTGAAATAATTACAGCCAACATCCTCAGTCATTCCTAATTATTTAATAGAGCCCCACCCAAACACACTTTAATGTTGATTACCAGAAAGACATGTATTATCTACTCTGCTTTGAAGTATGATACATGGGTCTCTTCAGGAGAAAGCAAATATTACCTGTTGCAGCCGATGATCCAAAACATTGAAATACTTCATTTATCTGTTTTCCAAAATTCTTATCAAACCTATTATTTAATTTATTTTATGGCACAGATGTTTGTGTTGGACAAGATAACACCATGATACATTTTAATTAACTTGCTATGTTTTATATGCCCCTTTGTTTTAAAATGATCACTTACGCCTCAAAGAAAACAAAGAGCATCTTTAACTCAAATGACAAGGAATTCAGTGAAAAGAAAGCAATCTGAATGATAAGGATGCTGCTCATCTGATCTTCCACCTAGCCGTGATGCACACGAGTAGATCCTAGGAATTTACTGTATGTTTTAATGTGTAAATTAATGTGGTTTGTCTCCATTTTCCTTCCTAGAAAATTTAATTTGTTTTGAGACGTTTTGCCTTTAAGGGTTATCATATTATGCCAATGAGTAACCTGAGCACTGACCTGCTTCACTGAGGATGGTGTGTCCCAGAATCATTTTTCGATCACCCTCTTATACCAGCTCTACAGGTCACAGGAGACACCCATGAAAAACTGAGCCATTTTGTCATTTCTGGAACAGATGGAAGCTCTTGACTCAGGGGACAGGACTCCAGGAATGTTTGCCAAGCGGAGTGACGTGCCACTCATCTGGTGACACATGATGATGTGGCGGAATGAGCACCTCATGCCAAGATCTTGGGCTTTCTTGAGACTTTTTGGGTAGATCTAGAAGCAGAAGTTCTATATTTGACCAGGGATCTGCTCTGATTTTTCACACGTGGAAAGGGAAGTGACCCCACATCGGTCATTTAGTGAGAATCTGGGAGAAAAAAAAGGCAGAAGATCCTAAATTTTGAAAATATTTCCGTCTCTTCCCCTGTGCTGTCCCCAGACAAGCTTTTATTCTTTTTTTCTTCCAGAGGTACATGGCTGCCGAGCCGGCATTAACGCTGCTCTCCATGCTCCTGGAGCACCCTTTTCTGTTTAAGGAGCTACAATTCTCATCTCTGAGCCCCAGCAACACACAGACCTCTAAAATACTAAATCAGCCTGCAAAGCAAGTGTGGGAACACACATTTCTTTGCCAGCCAACCAGACATATCAATGATTAACTCTACTTTGCCTAACTCACTCTGAAACCCCGGACAGCTGTCACATGCTCTGATACTGAAAGCGTGAATCATGACCTGTAGCACAGAGACTGCTCTAACAGACTGTGCTCTTAACGTACCAATGCTGACAGAGCCTATTTGTGGTGCTGTTTTAATGGGTGGGACATCCTATTTTCCACAGCGTTTCAAGTATGCTTCCCCCGCCCCCCACCCCTATCACACCTAGTTTACACAGGCTACCAGACAGCTGCGTTATAAAATCAGATCAAGAGGCAGAGCGGTGGGTCCAATACACCCATTGCGGGGCTGTTTGCCCCGTCAGGATGGGTGTTTGCCCCGAAAGATTCCCACATGTATCACCATCCCGCCACGTCCACAGATGGCAGGTCACAGCGCTACCACATCTGCGAGACACCAACCCCACTGCACACGCAGCGGCCAGAACACACTGTCCAGGGGAGAGCCTGCGCTGTGCGGCCTCAGAGCCCCCACTGCAGGGCTGAATGGTGTGCGGCAGCACCCAAGGGTGCCAGGAATGGTCCTGGGGGAGCTACTCACTCCACAGCCGGGGGTGCAGGGGTGGCGGCCTGGGCCCCCCATCTCCCCACAGCTGGGGGTGCAGGGGTAGCGGCCTGGGTCCCCCATCTTCCCACACCCGGGGGCTCCCGCTGCCCCGGGGCAGGCCCTGAGGTGACACAGCGCAAGCCGCAGCCGCCCCGCACTACCCGGCCCCAGGGCCAGGTCGGTTGCCACCGGGCACGGGGCCGCCAAATGGCTCCCGCGGGCCGCCGCCACCTGAGGCAAGACGAGCGAGAGGCAGCTAGAGGGGCTCTGCCGCGGAGGCGCTCCGAGCAGCTCCGCTTCTCCAGCGGCCTCCAAGAGGAAGGCTAGCGCGGCGCGGGGCGGTGGGCGCTCTGGGCTGTTTCTCTATGGTCGGGCGCTGGAGGCCGCGGGGGTGACGTCAGGAGGAGTGGCGCTCTAGCGGCCGGGGGGGGGGGGGGGGGGGGGGTGATTAGGGGAGTGAGGCACCGCTCTAGGCAGAAACTCGGTGGTCGGTCAGCCAGACCGGCGCGGCGCCGGGTAGCCGCGAGGGCGGGTCTCTATGGTCAGGAGCCGGGCGGAGAGTCGCGCGGCGGGCCGGGCGGCGCTCTAGGCCGCCTCTCGATGGTGCGGGCGGTTGCTAGGTGGTGCGGGGCCTAGGCCGCGGCGGGTCGGCGCCGCCATGGCCGCCTCGGCCTCCGGCGCGGCGGCGGGCCCCGCGGACGGGTCGTGCGTGCTGTGCTGCGGGGAGCTGGAGGTGGTGGCGCTGGGCCGCTGCGACCACCCCATCTGCTACCGCTGCTCGGTGCGGATGCGGGCGCTGTGCGGCGTGCGTTACTGCGCGGTGTGCCGGGAGGAGCTGGGCCAGGTGAGGCCGGGACCGGGCCCCCGCACCCGGCAAGCCCGGGGCGCTGCCCCCGCCCGGGACCGGGCTCTGTCAGCAGCCGACGGGGCTGGGCCGGGGCCGGCAGCCGTGGGGAGCGGGGCCGCGGGGCGGGGAGGCCTGGGGCTGGGCCGGGGCAGGGTCGGGCCGCGGAGCAGCTCGTGGAATCTGCTGAGTGGAGCCGCGGGGGGGACGGGCCCTCCCGGCCGGCAGCTCTCCGTGGGGGAGGGGGACGGACCCCCCCGGCAGCTCTCCGAGGTTATCTGCCCTCATCTTCCCTCCCGGTGGCGCGACGGTTGGTCAGAGGAGGCAAGAGGCATATTGGAAACAAAATAAGAAGGAAATAGAATTTAAAGGGAATATTTATTTTTTTTGGTTTTTTACATCAGCGGGGCTTGTTCTCCAGAGTATTACGCGATCTCGGATGACTCTATCGTCCTGCCGGATTCCTGACTTTCATTTTAAGCATGGGGGAGAACATATTTTGTATTCTTTCAGGGCTCGCTCGTGCCTTGCGTGACAGCACCCTGCGCTGCATTGGCCTCCCATTCCTGTTAGCGTGAGCTGTCTGTCGGGCATATGCTTAAAAAGTAATTTCCACTCAGTTATAACTTTTCTGATGGATTTCTGTTCTTCTTGCGGCCCGCTGGTGCGACAGCACAGGGCCCTGTGGCAGAGGTCGGGGGAAGCTGCTGTGGTGGCTGGGCTGTGTGGATGGAGCCAGGGTTCGGTGCGGTGTGAGCTGCGTGAAGCAAGGCTGCTGAAGGATATTTGTAAAAACTACTCTTCGTACATGAATTTGTTTGGCGGAACTGATGCAGAGAAAACTAAACTTTTTACAAGTAAAAGAGTTGGTACTAGCACGGAATGAAATATACTGTGATGGTTTAGGAAATGAAATAAAACAGATAGGAGGGGGCTCTCCCCTTGGCGAAAGGAAAGCCCTCCCTGCCCACCCCAACTAAACTGTTTGCTTTGGCTGCTTTTCTTGTTGCTCATGTGATTTGAGGGACTGAAGATCTCTGGTTGTGTGCTGGAGATCCTCAGACCCTGTAGAGGCCAGAAGGGTTGCTGTGGTGTTTAGACTGAGCTTACTGGCACATGAGTAGCCTCTGTGTACAGAAAGATGCTCTGTGAAAGTAATTTTATCTCTGATCATCCTCTGGGGAGCTGCTGTGCCACTTGTCTCATCTTAGGAAGAAGCAAGCTGAGATGTTGCTCTTCATCCTTAAACTTACTTGTCTTAGGGTCACAGATGGACTGTTAATCTCAAGAGCTTTTAAATTGTGTAATAGTGCTTTATTATGCAGCTTGAACTTTGGTTCGTTCAGCCATCTTTCTCCCTTCTTTATTAACTGTTTAAAATGATCCTTTTATCATAATTGACTGAGAGGTCATTTTTAATGGCTGTGCTGCTCCCCCCCCCTTGTCTTTAAGTGCCACTACAATACTGTTCTGTCTGTTCACCCGTCTGCCCCAAGGAAAGAAAAAAAGATACCAGGGTGCATAAATCACATCAAAACTGCCACTGAATGAACTGAACTTATATGTAGGACATAAACCTGGCCTCTTGATTTGCATAGCGTGTCTGGAATTAGCAGAGGCAAGTGTGACACTACCAAATCTCAGCTGGTGTCGAACAGAGTAGTGTAGACTGAACCAGTCAGTGTCACAGCAGAACATCCAAAGGAAATGTAACTATAAAGATGAGTGGCAGCCCAGGGCATGACGGAGGAGAAAGCAGGATATACTTGTTCTGGTAGTACATGCTTTCAGTGATGCATAATTGTCGCAGTGGAGTTAGGAAGGATTACTTGTTGACCTGTAAACTAACCGTGACGTATACTTGGATCAGGCTCCGAGGATTGTTGGTGTACTCATTGTGTGTGTGTGTGTGTGTGAGATTGATGTAATTTTCTACAGCAGTTCCAAGATCAGACTCCTGTGATAAAATCTACTTTTCAGCAATCCGTTCCTCTTTTCTAAAACTCACTCTGGCTGAAATTAAATGTCAATATGATTTCACTGAAACTTAAACTTGTGTTCTCTTTATTGTTAAGCTTGCTATTTCAGCAAGTTGAGTGCATTTTTTGTTTTGGTTAACTTAAAAGTAGCCCAACTGTAAAGAAAGCTTTAAAAAAACCCACAAAACCAGACAAAAGACTTGTTCCATGGTATTTCACCCCAACAAGGGTAGAGGAGTGATTGAACAAGACTAAACTACATGTGTATTGTATAATTGAATGCTTTTATTAAGGTTGTATTTCTGGATTTATAATGGTTACTGTAAGAACTGAAAGACACTATATTTGTGTCTCAGCCTTTCTCAGCTGGTGCAGGTGACTCCAGCTGTTTCACAAATGTTGCTGCTACCCCAGCAGTTCCCAGATGGGGAACACGTGCTGGAGCAGAGCGGTGGTAGGTGGCTCCTGAGGAAGGATTTGATAACGTGAACGGCTGCAGCATGAGACCCAAGCTGCCTGGTGGTCAGCGGCAGCAGCTGTGAGCAAGCAGGTTCCCTTAGAAGGGGTATGTGGTACACATCATTTGGGAGACGATGTAGCATCATGTTTCTTGCTTTCCTGGTAGTTAAGGAGAGAAGAAACAGTGGTTTCCCAGTCAGACTCTTGACTAATGTTGCTTTTTGCTTACAGACTGTAGGTTTCTGTGTGATCTACCAGGAGTTGGGAGGGAGCCAAGTGCATGACCGGCATTCGCTGCAGAAGAGGTTGAATTGGCTGGGAGTATTTACTCTCAGCACAGCTGTGGTAGCAAAACATACCATAAAAGAGTTTCCTAATCTAGTTCAAAATCCAAAGACCAGGCTAGTCCAATCCACCTTCATCTGAGCTGGCTCACTTGTTGGAAGCTGATAAGAAGTCACGGTGGCATTGCTGACAGTTGAGGGGGCAGTAACCGGGAGTGGGTGGGTGTGGTGATGAGCAGCTGGGGCTGGTACAATCCAAGCTTCAGGCTATGGTGAGTTCCCTGGCAAAATTTGTGTTGAGGAGTTTAGCTGGAATCCCAAGGACTGTGCAGCCTGAGTGCGCTTTTGCTGATTCTTATGTTGTGTTGCCTGCAGGTTGTCTTCGGACGGAAGCTTACATCTTTCTCAACAATAGCACTTAACCAGTTGCAGCATGAGAAGAAATACGACATTTATTTTACGGATGGAGATGTTTATGCACTGTACAGGTAAGTACTGGAATCCTTTCTGGAACATGCCCCTAAAGCAGGTTGTTCTTATCTGCGTTGTGTGGCAGGAAATGCGTGCTTTAATAGAACAGTGTGGTTTTGTTTCATGGGAACAGAGTGGCTGCCGTGCTGCGTCCATTAGTCATCGCGCGGTGCAGGTGGCATTGGTAGGGTGAGAGGCAGGAGCAGCGCGGCTGGTGTGAGCGCTCAGTACCACGGCTGACAAAGGGAGCAGCTCCTCGAGGCTGGAGTGTTAGATTCACGGACACATAACCCAAAAGCGTTGCTCTGTCAATACAAGTTGCTTTTTGCTTCTTTAGCAACAGCGGGCTTGCTGGAAGGCTTTTGGTTCCTTGTGTGGCCACTGTGGAAATTGGTAAAGACTGAATTACTATTATAATTGTATTTATTGCTAATCAAAACCAATCGTACCAAATATTGTGTGAAAAGAAGAGCAACCTTGTCTGCCTACAAAGACCTTAATTCTAAATGGGAGAGAAAATGAAGTAAAAAAACCAATGCAGGGTAAAAGAATGTGGCATCAGCATCATGTTCTGAAAATATTTTTCATAACGTGCTTAATTGGGAGGCTTTAAGATAATTAAAAGCACTTAAAACGAAAAAAAAGTGAAAAAAGATGAAACCATGCAGATAGCAGTACCTTTTCCTTGGAGAATTGTGCTTTATATCCAGCCTGATTTGGGCTAAGAGTGTAGCTTTGATACATTTACAGTTTTGCATGACTTCATATTGATGGAATTGGGCAATGGGTTTAGGGAGCAGAATCGGTTGGAAGCATGTTCTGATTAATTACACACTAGGTCTGGGAATTGCTTTTGATGATAGGATTTCTGGAGAGTTGCTGAGATTACAGTTCCATGAGCAACAATCAAGTGTGAGGGAATGGGGTCTCCCACTGAGACTAGTGCTCTTTCAGCTCTTTTTTTTTTTTTTTTTGGGGGGGGGGGGGGGGAAACCTTGTGGGTTTTTGGTTGGGTTGTTCTTTTTTTTTCCCTCCTCCTTTTCTATTCCAGTTCTTTCTCTCCCCACTGTATTCTTCAGTTTCCGACAGTAGAAAGTGTAATTAAATTGGAAGTGAATGTTGCAGATACCAGCTGAATCTTCAATAAGCAAGGGGTTTGTTGCATGGGCGTGTTACACTGCCACTATAAAATTCAGAGTGGACTGTATTACTACCGCCATGACTGTTCAGATCTTACAGCTGAAGTCTTTGCATAATTCGGTTTTGTTCTGTTCCTGACATAAGACAAAGTATTCTTGGAATAAGCAGGACGCTAACCTCATTACACATTGCTGGGGGAGCTATAAAAATGCAGCCTTCTGCCACTGATTTGTTTTTTGGTAATGGTATTGGGTTGGTGAGAGGAAATCAGATAATTTTTAGGAAATCTTTCTTGTTCTTTAGGAAGCTGCTGCAGCATGAATGCTCTTTGTGTCCAGATCTGAAGCCATTCAACACCTTTGCAGACCTGGAACAGCACATGAGGAAGCAGCATGAACTCTTCTGTTGCAAACTCTGTGTTAAACACTTAAAGGTGAGCTAGTTCTACGTCTTAATGTGTGGGAAGGAGAGGTGCTTCCTTACGTGACCTACCAGAGTACCTGGGGAGGTTGGAAGAAGAGGGTAGCTGAACAGCACTGATTCATTTTTTTACGTTTCCTCTGTCTGCCAGAGGACTGAGGCCAGTTCCTTTGTTTTAAATCTCTCTTCTTCCATAAACTGATTAATGAAGAAGGCCTGGAAGTTCTCGGTGGATTACATTTTAAAATGAAACCCAACCATATTAATAACCTTCTAATGTTAGCTGCTTTGCTGCAGCATGTGTGAATGTCAAACCCTAACTGATAGCCAGTTAATCCTGAGCCACAGGCAGACTTTGTTACAACTGTAAGGGTAGAAATTTGATGTCTATTAAGACTTATACTCGTAATGACTTTACAAGCTAAAACTGTAACTTAAGAAAATATTTGGTGCCAGCTCAGAAAGCAGAATGCATCATGGAGTGATGCATATATTTCTCAGATTAGAGTCAACGTAGCATATACAGTTGGTTCATGTGCAGGATGATAATCTATCTTGCTCGTTTAATGAAATATAATTATATTTCATTATCTTGTTTATTTGTTCAGAGCAAATTTCCTGTATCTTGTTGACTTGATTGGAAAATGAAACTTACTGTTGCCTGCAATTGAAGTCTGCTGTGTTTGATGTACACACGTAGGACGTGACATGGGGCTGTTTTAAAATGTATTTTACAACCTACTAAAGATAAAAAAGTTACTGGAAAGCTGAGTTGTCTGTGTCTGAAAAGGTGATGTGTAGTAAGCTCAAAACTATTTAGCATCACCATCCTCATCCTTTATTATTTCTTTTAATCTCGCCCAAGTTTTCACTTAAAGGGCTGGTGTTAGGTGATGTTTTTTCATGGTTTGAAAGTCAGAATTCCACCCTTCCCTAGAGCTAGAGTGGGTTTTGTATTTCCAAATTGTACATCGGACAAAATTAGCAGCTACTGTGAAATGAACTCTGGGACTGTGAACCCCTGTGTCTAATAGTTGTCAGCATTCCTTATTGTTGTAGGAGGGAGTTTAATGCATGAACACATATTTTTAGAACTCATTACACATGGTTTTGTATGTGTGTGTGTTTACTCTGAAACCAATTAAATATCAAATCAGAGAAACGCATTTCTTCTGTGGTGCCACAGTTGGTTTGTGCCAACTGAACTGTAGCTTACTGCCAAAAGGGGCAGGCTGCAGAAGTGATCAGGTTGATCTGAATGAATGCTAATACATTGATTTGGGGTTGGTTTGGTTGGTTTTTTTTTTTTTTTTTTCAGGGTTAGCTTTCAGTGAACTGGTTTGACTCTTTCCTGTGGTTGTGGAATCACTAGAGCTAATGCAAGGGAAATGGTCAGAGGAGGGAAAGACCGCTTCTTTTGGTTGCAGTGTCCTTTGAGCTCTGGTGAAGACATGTTTCCATGGTCAGCTGCAGTAGCTAGCACGAAGGGGACTTGTTTGTCATTGTCTGTCCCAGAGTATTCATGAATCATAGTAGAACTTGTTGGCTTTTAATTTCAGAATATTGCAGAGACTTTTTATTTCACTGAAAAAAGCTCCATATTACTATTACCCACTGCAAAAAAGTTTTTACACTTGCAGGAGCTTCAGTCTGTAGCTAAGCCAGATGAACCTTTTCCCAGAACAAGTTAACAGTCCCTGTCTAGGTGAAAAATAAAGGTTATTCTGTTCTCCAGACTGTGTTAACCTTTTTGGAGTCTTCAGAACCCTACCCACCAAAACAACTTGTGTCTTAGTAGGGACAGAAGATTGGCTTATAATATGAAATTTGTTCACTGAACTGTATCCTTTGTATGTGGCTATCTTGGGGTAGTTGCTAGCTGAGGGAAGTAAAACAGCTTGCTTCTGGTTTACATGGGGTTTTTTTTAGTTCCAAGTATGCAAAGTACTGTATGTTCATACATATATATTTAGGATTTTTTTCCCCACCAGAGATTATAATTTAAAGTTTGTTGCATTACGTTAATACAAAGAAAAAAAAAATGAAAAGGAAGAAGGTGAATTAGATCTGTTTCCAATGTTCAAGCTGAGTGAAATGCAAGTTAGATTTAATTTGGATCTTTTACTTGAATTTTGTTTCCTATTCACTGAAAATTTTAGGTGTCGATTGTTAAATTGCATCTTTCTGAAGCAAATCTTCCACTCCTACAAATGAACAAGTTGTGTACAACCCAATTTATTCCATTTTGCTCTCTGTCCACAATAATTAATACATGTGTTTATATCTCTTCAGATTTTTACTTATGAACGGAAATGGTATTCTCGTAAGGACCTCGCCCGTCATCGAATCCATGGAGATCCAGATGACACATCTCATCGTGGGCATCCCTTGTGTAAATTTTGCGATGAGCGTTATTTGGATAATGATGAGTTACTGAAACACTTAAGACGAGATCATTATTTTTGTCATTTCTGTGACTCCGATGGTGCTCAGGAATATTACAGGTTTGTGCAAGCAGTTTATTCCTTTTTCTGTAGCTTAAATTTTGAGGGAAAGTTGCTTGGGTCTGCTTTGAATTTTGGGGAAAGTAGTGCTCAAAGACAGAGTGCAAGAATACGAGCAGGTTGGCTGCAGTCTCTCTTGTTCCTCAAACCACTAGCTGAGGTAATCACTTTCTGTCTAGTTCGTGTTTTAAAGTTCTCTTCATTAGTGTTAAACGTTAAAAGGTACATTTTGCTGCATGACAGCAGGTGTCTGCAGCTGCCTAGTGTGTCAACTCTACTGCTCCAAAATTAATGTGCAAAGCAGATAAAGTCAATTTTCTTATATTAAATACATGCCTTGCGTCCAGCTGGATGTGGTGAGTGTCAACCAGTAGGTTTAGTTTAACATCTGGGATCATGCATGAAGGTCTGTGTTGACTGCACACAAGTGGTTTCAGCTGGAAAGCTTGCTTGGGGATAAAGAAAGAATCAACTGCCTAGGCTCGTCTTCTCTTCATCTTGGAAAAGTAGCCATATGCTGTTAGCAAAATACGCCGGGAAGGTTGCAGCTCAGACTCTTGTCTCTTTCCAGTGATTATGAATACCTTCGTGAACACTTCCGTGAAAAGCACTTCCTTTGTGAAGAGGGACGGTGCAGCACAGAACAGTTTACCCACGCGTTCCACACGGAAATAGACTATAAAGCACACAAAACAGCCTGCCACAGCAAGAACAGGGCGGAGGCCAGGCAGAACCGGCAGATAGACCTTCAGTTTAACTATGCTCCGAGGCACCAGAGGAGGAGTGAGGGTAAGTGTGGCTGGGCGAGGAGGTGGGCAGACACATACTCGTTCTTACTGCTTTGAGGGCTTTCAGGAGTACCTGGCGAACATTTCCTAGCCAGGAAGAAATTCTTTACGTGGAGGGTGAGCAAACCCTAGAACGGGACCCTGAGAGGTTGTGGAGTTTGTCCTCGAAGGTAATCAGAACTCGACCAGACAGGGCCCTGGGCAACCTGAAGCAGTTTCAGAGTTGGCCCCGCTTTGAGTGCGGCGATGGAGCAGACAACATCCAGAGGTTTCTTTCTGCCTAAATTGTTCTACAGGTGTTCCCCTCATGCGTGGATTTAATGGTGATATATAACTTTGAGGAAAACTGCTGTTTTTCCTCCAACTTGTAATTACAGTTAATAGAAACCGGTGATGGGTATAGACCATGAGACCAGAGCAGTATATCCGCTTAGGGGTGCAGAGATCGACATATGTATGAACTTCTCTTCCGTGTGGAACTGTACGTAGAGAGATCTCTGCATAAAACCAGAATTACTCAAACCTCATGTCACAGGTCACGTGGAATTTATACTGCAAAATACATTTTAGTGTAGCAACCCTGAAGGTTATACAGACTACTTTATCTTAATTTATTTCTGATGATTGATTTATTTGTACTAGAATATTTTTGCTTTCTTCAGGCATAGTGATACGCAGATTACAGAAATAACTGAGAGTGATCAACCATCCCTCCTGTTTAGGTGTTATAGGTGGAGAGGACTATGAAGAAGTTGACAGGTATAACAGGCAAGGGAGGTCAGGCAGAGTGAGCGGCCGAGGAAGTCAGCAAAACAGAAGAGGCAGCTGGAGATACAAGAGGTGAGTAGCACAATATTTTGTGGATTTTTATTGCTGTTTAGTGTTGTGTTTTTCACTTGCCAATTAACACTGTTTTGGTGGACCAGTAGGAAGGAATTGGGTACAAAATTTGGAAGCCACCGTAGTGAATCCTTAGTTGAGAATAGATCTAGCTTTCAGTCTAAGCCTGCGTGCTGACTACATGCTTGGTCAAAGGGAAATTGTTTTGTGCGAAGTTTCAGCTCTCTGGAGTTGACACAGGAAGCAAACAGTGTAATCTGCAACTTGTGGGTTAAATGAACTCAGAATCCTAAATTGATTTCAGCAACTGTTTCTATGCTAACTTTTCTAAATAGGATGTTCTGAAGGAAGTGGCAAGTCTTTGCAGGTTTAATGGACTTTTTGGTCTGGGTAATCGTGATGTTCCTATTCTAAGGACCATGCTTTTCATTGAACTAACAGATCTCTCTGTGGCCAGACTGAGTGCTTTGGAAAAAGAAGAGGGTTAAGTATTGAAATGAAATTTTGCATTTATATGTTTCGTCATCCACACAAGACCTGAGTGCTTTATACATACTGCACATCTATTTTTCTTCTTTTTCTCACTGGACGATCAGCCGGTTCATTACTGGTGATTTCACTGGGGGAAAACGTCCATCTCTAAACACTTATATGTTGGTGTCGCATGTGGATCGTGCATGTGTTGAGAGTTTGTGACAAACCATGTTCCAAAGAATTACTGTGGCCTACAAGTATGATTTCATACATTTGAAAATGAATGGGAGAGACAGGTGTCCCCATGCATCCTTGGTACTGTCTCTCCCAGTTCAGCCCGGTTTCTCCTGGG